>NC_136958.1:17375330-17510330 GCF_032717465.1 Coenobita brevimanus
AGATTGGCTCAGTCAAGGAATTCGTGGAAACGGCTGGGGGAGGCCTTTGTTCAGCAGTCAATTTGCAATTTCTGGTGATTATATATATATATATATATATATATATATATATATATATATATATATATATATATTTTCACACATACATGATACCTCATTCTCATCCTCTTCTCTCTCTCTCTCTCTCTTTCTCTCTCTCTCTCTCTCTTTCTCTCTCTCTCTCTCTCTCTCTCTCTTTCTCTCTCTCTCTCTCTCTCTCTCTCTCTCTCTCTCTCTCTCTCTCTCTAGTGAGTAGCGGAGGTGTGATGATTTGGAGTTTGATGGAATGATCTTAATGGCTGGGCTTAGAGAGAGAGAGAGAGAGAGAGAGAGAGATTTTAAATTTAGAAAGATACACATACTAAACAGACTTTTGGATCTCATCGAGGCAGTTTATGCTTCTCAATAGCCCTGTGCCTACTTCATTAATCAGCGAAAATGTATCCATTTGAAAAATTTGACCCCACTCCCCTGGCTGTCGGGCAATGCGTCATACAGGAAAATCTTGGAAGACTCGCACTGTAGGATTGATACATTTGGAAGAGATGCCATAATTTGGCAGGAAAAAAAAAAAAAACCGTAGTATGAATGAATCGCTAAAGCACAATTCACTAGTAAAGCTATGCTTAACATCGCTATATATTGTTGTTTTTGTTTGTTTTACTTTTTGTGAATTTTAGCTCCATTACCATATTATACGATGAATATGTCGACGTGTGAGCATGCACACATACACAGTCAGA
Source organism: Coenobita brevimanus (assembly GCF_032717465.1). Lineage (NCBI taxonomy): Eukaryota > Metazoa > Arthropoda > Malacostraca > Decapoda > Coenobitidae > Coenobita > Coenobita brevimanus. The sequence continues at coordinate 17,376,113 of NC_136958.1, forward strand.
ATGACACACACACACACGCAGATACACACACACACACACACACACACACACACACACACATACACACAGTGATTTTGGTGTATTCATGCATACATTTACACACATATACATAAAACACACACAGATAAGCTTGCATACATGACGACCGTGAAAACAAACACGATTCCCCAAGTTGCAATAAATCCCGAGGCTACACTAATGGTAGCCTGCCAGGAATGTGAGCTACGGTAATACTACTGGACTCTCATCTAATATCCCACCACTAATAATCTGTCTATCTATCAGTCTATCTTTCTGTCTGTCTAATGATACTACATGAATTTTGGGACAATGATTTAATCCAGCGTTAAATACTATTTTCTTTATATTGTGGGCCCTGTTTGCAGAAGTAAATGAAAACTGTGTGAAGAGAGAGAGAGAGAGAGAGAGAGAGAGAGAGAGAGAGAGAGAGAGAGAGAGAGAGACAGACAGACAGACAGACAGACAGACAGACAGAGACAGACAGACAGACAGACAGACAGACAGAGACAGAGAGAGACTCTTAATATTCAACTTCCTCTTCGCACCACGAAAATCTTCGTCAGTCCATTCGCACTTTGCAAAACGAAGAGGCTCTTCGTTTGGCGTACGAAGTTCCTCAGCAGAGCGATTATTGGAATGCGAAGTGGAAAATTGACGTATTTCTTCAATACTGTCGTCGTATCTATTGTCGAAATTATTACCAGAGTTGCATGATACACTGCTGCATTGAAGTCTTTTAAAAAATGCAACCTGAAATTATTATCTGTATTTTAACTTAGTTTTTTTTTTTTTTTTATATATGTATTGTGGTCAGTGTTTGTTTGTTTTTAGGAGATTTGTGCTCCACAATTGTTACCATACGTCTGCATATGTGATTGCTCTTCCGTCGTTCTAACCGAAACAGTCTGTACAATTACCATACGAAGGATTATTGTTAGTTAATTGATTATAGAAACATTTATGTATCACCTATCTGTTTTGTTTTTCGCTGCTTTGCCATCCATTTTGTAAGGAGATATTATAACACTGCTTAATGTACATGTAATGTTTGTAATGAACGCTTACAATTTAACTCTAGTGGCTTAACACCGATATCACTGAACACAGTCCCTCCCCAGAACTCATCGACATTAACTAGAACACCAACATGCAACCTGCCGGAAAAATCTACACAATCATATATCTTGGTAACATTAGTCGCATACTCATGATTTTTTAATGATAATACCACATTTTTTAAGTATGATAATCAGAAGGGCGCAATATATATGAAAATAATACAGGTTGCATTTCAAACTGCTAAACAATGTTCCCTGCGTTACTGCATTTTAGAGGTGCTATATAGTACTCATATATAGTAACTGTGAGTAGTATATGGTGTTCTAAGAGAAAGTTAGTGAAGTCTGAACAGGGATAAGGAAAACAACAGTGAAAAATAGTGAATCTCGTCTCCAGCGTATCAGCCACGAGATTTCCCACCAACCTCAGCATGGCAAGCTTACCATTCTGCTCCTCTTGGAAGAGGCGCGTTTGCGCTGGTTTAAATGGCCAAATGGGGAAGACTTTCCTCCAATCAGGTTCTTCTTGAAAATGGGAAGAGGTACTTTAGTGCTACTGCGACCCAGGCTTATCAGTACCAGTACCATCAGTATCATCAGTTTGTTGACATACTTTATACTACTGTATATTTTCGTTTTCTCCAGGCGATTATCTATAGTCGGTTTCACAGAGTCTGACACACTGATTTTGCCAGCTGAGGACAGATGATTTGGTAACACTGCGCGATGCTCTCGTGCGCTGATTGGTCAATATCCGTTGTGTTTGAACGTGCTCCGAAATGACTTTGTATTGCAACCAAGGCCCTCATTTATTTTTAAGATACCGGATTATACAGACACTAATTAAAGCAATGATATCTTTAATGATAAATATGTGCCTTTCAAATTACTAGAGATAAACCTTAACGACACTGATAACAAAATTAAGTAAAGTCGCAAATGGACACATACAAACAAGAAGACTGTGGCGAGAATTCGGACGTTCATGGCAAGATGGTCCCGATGTCCTGTGAAGGCTTGAATGTTTCTTCCACTACTGCTTCACAGTGTTACAGTCTACAGCCTACACCATGCCCTTCATTACCTCATCTACTAATATAGAACCTTACCCTAGATACACTCAGCTTAGCTTCTAATAATTATGATTTGTCTAAGTAGGCACACACACACACACACACACACACACACACACTGGGGCCAATACATGCTATTCTCGGTATATATATATATATATATATATATATATATATATATATATATATATATATACAGTACAGGAGCCTCTGTGGTACAGTGGTAGAGTGTGCGTTTCGTACACGGGTGAGCCAGGATTCGCGCCCCGCCAGGGTAATAAACTTTGGGAGTGTTCACCCGGCCACGTACTGCATTGGCGGACACCAGGGGTGCTGTGGTTGAACCAGTGTCGTTTACTATAAAGTATGCTTGCACCCAGTCGGCTTGCGCGGGCCGATTACACTTGGTTCACAGATTACACACACATCCAAAGCCACTCCAACATGACAATTACACTAACAAGCACTTATCGCCCTACATACAATCTCTACTAGACAGCCTAAGCCACGTGGTGGAGATACATTGGCTGTATCGTCCCGACTTCGGTCGGGATAGGCCGGTCCTGCAGTGGATACTCAAACGGCTGATGATATATATATATATATATATATATATATATATATATATATATATATATATGTAGTGTACATACACATTTTCATTACCTTCATAGGTAACAGTGGCTTAAAAATATGCATTTGTTTGAATGCATACTCAGATTCGGCAAAATTATTTCTTACGTTAAGTTTGGTGTTTGATTTTCTTGAACATCTTCACAAGTATCATAAGACAGATAGACAGACAGACACCTGATCCCTGGCCACCATGCATCCTCTCCTCAAGCATATCTCTAACCCCTCGATTGAGAGGAGCCGGGAAAGTAACGGATTACATCAGTGTATAATGAACCGAATGTTTGTTTATGGTCGAAAAAAGAAAGTAAGATGAAAGCAAACCCCATGAGAAAATAATATTTGAACTATGCTGCTATAAGAAAACCGCATGCAGTGTGAACGAAATCAAATATAATTAAATGAATTTAAAGAAATTAATCAGTCGCTGACTATTGTCCGTAAGCATCCAGTTGTGACTTTACTTAGTTTTGTTATAAATTTAGTTCAGGTTTATCTCTAGTAATTTAAAAGGCACATATTTATCATTAAAGATATCATTGCTTTAATTTGTATCTGTATACTGTAATCCAGCATCTTACAAATAAATGAGGGCCTTGGTTGGAATACAAAGTCAATTTGGTGCACGTTCAAACACAACGGAAATTGACCAATCAGCGCACGAAAGCATCGCGCAGTGTTACCAAATCCCCGTGTCCTCAGCTGGCAAAAATCAGTGTGTCAGACTCCATGAAACTGACTCTAGGTGCCCGCATTTTGCGGCTTTCTGTCTTTTGCTCTGTGAGAATGACTCGGTTTGCTGAATTGCTGGTTTGAGATGAGCAGATATTTCGTCTGTTCTGTGCAACTGCTAATGTACTGTGCAGCCGAGAGGTATAAGATTGCAGACACTATACAAGATGAAAAAAGTCGTGGGAAATTGAAAATAATTTTGGATAGACACCAATAATCCTGACCGAGCTGTTCCCGCAAAACATGAGAATCGGGATGCATAGCAGAACAAATTTTGAGGTGTAGGGGTGAGGTAGAGCTTTCATTAACTCCTTCACAACGAGGAGGCTTGTAAATTGAAGAAAATTATCTGATCACAATAATTGTAAATTGGATGAAAAAGTAACACTGAAGGAGTTTAACACCTGCATCATACACTCAATCTAAGAACCGAGAGTTCAGATTTTCCCTATGACCTTCACCTTCAATTGCTTGTGTTCAAAGTCGAATATCTTTTTCCTTCTTTGACCCTCAACCCATCCACCAGGTTGGGGAAAATCGGATCATAACCGAGTTGACCATCCAGTGTGACTTTCGAATCTGACCTGTTCTCAATTTCAAATCATTTTAATGAACTTTCATTGAGTCTGATCCAGATTAAATCAGTGCTGTCTGAGTTATAGGGTCAACCTCTTGAACTTGTCCACTTAATGTACAGTCACCAAACTTTCCACCTGGGCCACCTAGCCTCAAGAGGTGGGTAACGGGTGCTGGCAACAGTGTATCTGTTTGTTCATGTGTACATGCTTGATGAAAGTTCGGATCATCAACTCTTTTCGTCCGAACCTCCATCAGAGTTCATCCCAATATTCAGTAGACAATTTTTAGCCGATAGAATTTCAAAGGAACATCTTGAAAGTATTGGATTATGCGAGTATTGAAAACAATCAGTAAGATAATATAAAAGACTGCATCTTTTCATATATTACAAATTTATAAACATATTCTTTTTCATTATTACATGATAAAGCCATGGCTAAATATTGTCTGCTGAATATTGAGGGGGGAATAACCATCGTGTGACCGACCCTTATGGTAGAAAAATAGATACCGGTGTCTGACTGTTCATTTTGTATTTCGCCAGTCCTGGACTGGTCACAGTTAAACCTAATGAAATACCATTCTTGATCCGAGACATGATTAGATAAGTTAGGTCATTAATCATTACAGGATTACTCATTGGGCGGATATTAACCTGCCCCGTCCCGACCAGTTTTCCTCCACTGACTTCCCTCAATCCCGACCAATTTTGGAAAAAAAAATTTTTGGTTCAAACTTCCCGCTTTTGGTGAGAAACATAAAAAATTCATAGAGAAATCGCTCACCTGAGGTTTAAAATACTAAATATAGGTAGCAGTACCCCTTACCTTACTGTGTTTTCTATCAGGCTGGCTCCAAAGGAAACGAGTTCTATGGGAGGGTAACTATTCCACACAACTCATAAATGGTATTTATTTATTTATTTGGTACGAATTTATATGTAGTACGAGAGTATATTGGTTTTCACACAGTAATATAGGCAGTATAAGCATTGTTTCACTCACCAAACACATCAACATACCTGACCTTTTTTGGTGACATTACCTGATCATCATTTCTGACTGTTTCTTCCTCTAATGCTACTTAAACTTTGTCCTCCACATTGTCATCGATTGGGGAAACACTTTGGCCTTGAATTTCGTACCGTGGCACAATATGTCATTACTGACCAGGTCACTGGTAACAGGTGAATTGCCGAGACAATGGCGTGAAGGGGGGGGAAGGTCATGCATTGTAAGGCATTGACCCTACTGGCATCTTGTAGAGGAAGGTGTCCCGTGTATACGTACCAAAAATCACGCGCGAAATATGAAAATTGTGGAAATAAGGGACCTTGCAATTGTTGGTGCAAAAGTGTTTATATACGTCACAGTAACAAAACGTGTGGACGTATATATACATCAACGGGAGTCGTCGGGTTAATCTGAACTAAGTAGGAGAGGTAGGAACTGTACAATAGATGTCGGAGGTTGAAACTTGTTCGTTGGGGCAGAATACTGCCTGGAGTCTATGTTCATGGGATTAAAAAAAAAAAAAAAAAATCAATGTTCCAGCCTGTAATGATAATTTCAGGTTCGTTATGTTGCTTTTACCAATCACATAAGTAATATCACAGGCAATGGTTATATAAATGTCCTAACAATTCATGAATCAATAGCAATTGTGCTTAAAATGACTGGAAGCTTTTGCATACTGTGATGGAGAGGTGGTGTCTTCATCATGCCATAATGTGAGGAAATGTTCAGTGAATAATCGATGAGCGTGTAAATGTGTGACGTCACACATAAGAGGAGCTGCTCACAATCAGTTCTCCTCGTAATGGGTAATTCAGTCATTCATTAAATGAATGGACTATAAAGGTGTGCTGTTATGATGATAGTCATATAAAATATGATACAGTAAGTCATTATCATAGCTAATATAATAGCCACATTCGACAGCAGTATGCATAAACTCTTTGCCTGTTGGGGTGACAGTATTTTAACATACCTCTTCGTGGTGCACCACAGAACACGTAATAACATCTACCTGAAGTACTACCAACGAGGAAATAAGCAACGGTAAACAGTGTCTGAACATCATCCTAATGTTTATTGGCCAATCTCATTCACGATGTGAATATGGCAGGTAATCGTACTTGTAACTGGATGTAGATATTAGGTAAATGCATACCTCTTCAACCTATACTGATAATGATATCAAGTGATAACCCTATGAAATGGAATTTCTGATATAAGGAGAGTGAGAGAGATAAATGCTTGGAGGGATTCCTGTATTTAGTATATTAACATGTTATGGTAACAATGTAAAAACAACATTAAAAAAAAAAAGTTTAGTATTATTAACACAAATATTTAGTAGACTGCTTACGGATCTCAAAAACTATTTCGGCAGTTATTATCACTGGTGGTATAAATAACGTAACCCCCTCCCCCCGTCCGGCGCCTGCCCTGGCCTTCACTATGCCAAGCCCCCCCCTCCCCTTAATCAGCTCTCCCATCAGCTAGACCAGTTGCAAGAAACAGGTCGCATGGAATTGTTGCGTGCCACAGGTTGCACGGACTGAGGAAAGTAAGTATAGTATAATATATATATAAAATAGAATAGTATATACTTATATCATAATATTATATATATTATCTTATTATAAAATTAATGTAGTCATTATTATTTGTCCTTGGTCAACGCGACCTATGGCACACAATAATTTTCCGTGCGACCAGTTTCATGCAACTGGCTCAGCCTATGGGAGAGCCGCCTTACTCCTGAGACATTTTTCTCCCCACCCAACTCCGTACCCAGCCATCTATGGGATGAACTCTGACTCTGACGGAGGTTCACTACAGACGAAGAGGGTTGATGATCTGAACTTTCGTCGAGCATGTACACACGAACAAGCAGATTCACTGTTGCCAGCACCTGTTACCCACTTCTCGCGTGACCCAGGCGGAAAGTTTGGCAACCGTACCTTGAACTGTACTGCTAACTGATAGGAGATGTTTTTCAACGAGGATAAGTTAGACACGGCCTTAGTTACTCTCTTCACTACTACAGTTGAATACAGTGGGGAATAAAGACATTTAGTGGCAACAAAAGAAAGCGAAAACAACGACCTTTGTCTGAAAGGACCTACCTTTCTCAATTTTTATACCTTCCATTCTCATACACTTTCCAAACTTGTAATATCTCGTTTTCTTGCAAATTTATTTGCACAACAAAGTCTTATCAGCGTTCATACCTCGCTTTCTCACACACTTTCCAAACTTTGAAATTTCGCTTTCACACACATACACACACACTCATTTACTCAACTGTCATTTTTACCAGTTCTTTTTTTTTTTTTTTTTTCACACTTCACTCTCTCACAGACTCATTTATCTGACATATATTCTTAGATGTCTCACATAATTCCTCAGTTTCCATATCTCGTGTTATCACATATTCATTTCCTTAATTTACATACCTCGCCCTCTCACACACTTTCCGAACTTCCAGTCGTCTCTTATTCATACTCTCATGTTGCTTAACTTTCTTGCCTCGATTTCTCTCACACTTCAAGTTCCATAACTTTAGCTTCGTTATTCATTTACTCAACTTGAGTACTTGCTTTTCTCCCACTTTCCCCAATTCCATTCCTCGTTTTCTCACACATATGATCAGTTTCCATAACTATTGCTTTCGCAAACATCCTTATATTTTCCTCATTTTTCCATGCACTTCCCCGGCTATCATACCTAGTCTTCTCATTAATTCATTTACCAATTCTCTCTCTCTCTCTCTCTCTCTCTCTCTCTCTCTCTCTCTCTCTCTCTCTCTCTCTCTCTCTCTCTCTCTCTTTCAGTATTCATGGACTTCGAGCCGTTCACAGAGGGCTGAAATATTGGCATCCATGGAATGAAAGAAAATCTAAATGGTTCATGTGTGTTACAAAAGAACTACAATATATATACAAGAAAAACTTGAAATTACACTTAAAAACGATGTGAAGTCTCCAATATTCCTGTATAGCAGAGAAAAACGGATGAGTGTATGAGGGATAAATGGCTGGGAGAAGAAAGGGGAAAATGAAAATGAAAATGTGTGAGTGAAAGTGAGAGTGGCTATAGGTCTTTCACATTAGCCTTGCCTCGAAGTTCGTCTTTTGCGTCCTTGTTTACGTACTGTAACTTTATGACAGAAAATTACATGTTCAGAGGCTCAATGTCCTCTCTAAAGCATTTCCTCGTCAAAAAGCTGATGGTCTTGTATTAATCTCTTGCTATGGCCTAGTATGGAAAGTTGAGAGGCCAAGGTAAGGTGAAAAAGAGTACAGGAGAGCTTACAAGATGGGGTGAGTGGGAGGAGAACGATGAGGTAGACCAAGGACAAGAAGATATAAGAAGAATGCAGATGAAGCTGAATGAAAGTCAGTGATTGTGTAGAATATGAGAAGAAGATGGTTAGAAGGCGAGGGCTGCGAGGGGAAGATAAGACGTAAGGTGCAAACGTATGTAAACTTTCCAGCAATATAAGGTTTTGCTTATTAGTTTCCACCAGTTACCTGGGTAGAGACTATTTTTTTCGCTAGTATTATTATTCACACATTAGAGTCTCGCAACGACTTCAGGAGAACTGGAGACTTTGCGAGGAATCTAAAGTGCCTAGGTTGTGTGTCCTGGCATGAGATATTGACGATAGAAAAAATCTTTTAGCGCAGTGCAAGGGAATGCCGAAAAGAGTCATATCAGTACTATGTTGTGAAGGAGATAAGTTGGTCGTGTCTACTGGATATTTCAGTACTATATGCGCAGGGAATCAGAATGACCCAGGTTATGTGTCCTGGTATGGGCCACTGCTGATAGAAAATAGTCCAAATCTTCCCAGTGGGGTCAATGTCATTGTAAGAAACAGTAAGTGAAGACAATTGACTCTCTGCACGACAGTTACAGAGTTCTTGCTTATTTTTTCAATCTCCAGACGATTTTATTCACACTAGGAGGGTCTCTCAAAAGTAAATGGGTTTCTCACTTTCATTTATCCTCTCAGTGTTAGAAAAATCCCATCAACTGAATGCAGTCGCCTGGGAGCAGTACGAGAGAGAGAGAGAGAGAGAGAGAGAGAGACAGACAGACAGAGACAGAGACAGACAGACAGACAGACAGACTTATGACATTTCTAATGGTTGTCACCCGTATAGAGATTACAGTAGCTTAGCCTAGAGCCCCTAACCCTCAAAAAGGTTAATATGGGACTAGTTCTTACCACAACCTCCTAGCAGTAGGTCCGGTCCCTGAGTCACTCCTTGTAAACTGGTTTATCACTCGCTGAAACCTGGAGTCACTCATTGTAACTTGGGAAGTCAGTCGTTGTAGCGTGAGAGTCACTCGTTGTAACCTGGAGAGTCACTCATTGCAACTTAAAGAGTCACTCGTCGTAACTTGGAGAGTCGCTCGTTGTAACTTGGAGAATCAATAGTTTTAGTTTGAAGAGACACTCATTTTAACCAGGAGAAAACTGGGCCAGACTGACGCTCCCAGGTCGGCTGCAGCAATCTTCTGAGTGTCTAACTGGATATTGGGCAATGTTTTCCAAGGATTTAATTCATATCCTTTAAGATTCTTAAGTTGAGATTATTTTTTGTATAATATTATACAGTCCTTTATAAACACTAATATAAATTTATAATTTGATCTCTATAGAAGAGTCTTAGGCATCTTTTAGTCCTTTTATATTTATATCAATAACCCCCAGACGTGCAGCAGAAATCAGATTGAATGTTCTAGTTACAGTACTCCACACAGTTCCATTCACAGTTTATGTCCACCACAATATTCACATATACAAACAAAAGCATAAACATACATACATACACTAATACTTTATCAGACTCATGCATTCAGGGTCTTGCAGTAATTTATTATATATATATATATATATATATATATATATATATATATATATATATATATATATATATATATATATATATATATATATATATATATATATATATATATATATCAGCCACTCCAAATCCATTGTTGAACAAAGACCTCCCCCGTTCTTCTCCACGAATTCCATGATTGAGTCAATCTCTGCCAGGTTTGGCTTGCAGACTTCTTTATCTCACCTCCCCCCCTCCTATCTGACCTTTTCTGCTGCTCTTGCAGGCTCACGAGTCCAATCAGGCAACCTTCATTTCTGTTACATTATAATTTCAGTGTTGTCATTGACTTTTGTCTGCTCTCTTATTCATGTTGATCTCTTCTTGTCACTCAAAGATATTAACAACATTGACCTTTCCATTGCTCTTTGTGAACAGATAAGTTTTTCCACTGATTTCCTCAGTTTCCAGGTCTCACAACCATACGACACAGCTAGGATTATACGTTCGTTATCAACTTTTCGTTTCATACACACTGGCAAGCAACTTTTCATGATATCTCTATGTTTACCAAAATCTTTCTATCCAGTTGTACAGTAATATGGCGTTTTACTTCGTCTTTATGGTCTTTCGTTAAATTTAGTATTTGCCCAAGTAATTTTACTCCTCAACTTCTGCAAGAACCTCTTCATTTATTTTAATATCGGTCTTTAGTGTGTTTGCATTAAACATTAGATTTACTCCAGTGTATCTTTAACCCTAACTGAAGGTTTTTTCTTTTAGGTTATTTAAGATTTCATGCAGTGTATCTGCTGTTTCTGAGATCAGACAATGTCAACTGCAAATCCTGAATTGTTTATGTGTACTCTGTTTGCTCCTTTGATCGCCCACTCTTGGTTTCTGAAAATGCTTTCAAGGCTGTCTGTACAATAAAATTTAATGATATAGTATGACCCTGACGCACGCCTTTCCCAATTCTAACTTTTTCAGAGTCTTTTTGTAACCTAACTGTGGCACTTCCATCTTCGTACACGTTTTTCGAGCAGCAATACAGATTTCTCGTTTACTCCTTGTTCCCTCAATGAATTTTAATTGTTATTTTCTCCATGGATTCAAAAGCCATTTCATAATCGACAAAGGCCAAGCACATTGGTTTGTTACCTCCGCCATCGAAATTAGAGGAGGTTATGTAATTACCTACGTTTATGTCTGTTTGTCAGCACGATATCTCCAAAGGTTCTCCATGAATTTCAGAGAAATTTTGTGGAAGAGTAGGTCATGGGCCAAGAAAGAATTGTCCATATTTGGGGGAGAATCCGGATCTGGATCCTACAATGACATTGTCGGAGATATGCGCTCTATGTGTGTTTTCTGGTTATATTCTGTAGTTTTCTCAGTTAGCTGATTCATTGTGTTTAGATGATCTTTAGTCGAATACCCGTTTCAGAATGCTGCCTGTTCGCGAGGTTGGTTTTCCTGCAGGTTTGTTATTCTATTCATAAGTACTTTAGTGAAGAGTTGTAAATAACGGCTAATAAACTAATCGATTGATAGGAACTAAAAGCTATCGAATCGCCTTTCTTGTAAAGCTCGTGCATAACAACATGTTCTGGGAATCTTCTTTAAACACTGGGTAAATATGTGGGCGAGCCGAATTTGAACGTTAACTTCTTCGTACCGGTACGACAGTAAATCTGTTACTATTCCATCATTTCCTCGGTCATTTTCTCTTTTCATAATTTTAAGAGAAAAATTTACTTCATCTGCTGTTACCACTGGTATTTCACTTGTGTCAACTGAAATGTTAGCTATCGTTCTTTGATGTATACATTTTTTTTTAATTTCTCAACTCTTCACCATCTCTGCACTTAATGACTTCATATATATATATTTTTTTGTTTCAGTTAAATAATTTGTCGCTTTCCTTGTATCATTGTGCACTGGTCCTGTTTTAGACATTTTCCTTTTTTGAGGGTTTCTTTGATCTGATCCATGTTTCTCTATTTTTCCTTCTCTCTGCCTCTTCATGATAAGCTTATTCAAAACTCCTGCTTCTGTTTAATCTTTCTTTTTCCTTTCATTTTCATCTTCTTTTTATGAGCTCATTGATCGTTTCTGAATACTTGTTGGCTTTGGTTGTACTAGTTTTCCCCTACTAACTCTACTGATTCTCTTAACACTTTTGTTATTCTGTCATTCAACTGATTAGTGTCACACTCAGCATAACTTAGAGCCTGAAAACTGTTCCACATTTAGAACTGAAAGGAAACTTTGTTTTTGTTTTATATTAATAGGCATAACTCTTTAATTTTTAATCAGTCTCTTTCTTCCATTTCTAAAACTGAATCTGGCTGTGCAAGCCACCATTCTATGGCCACATCCTATATTTACTTTGATGATTACTGACATTAAGGATGGTGTTGATCTTATCTGCAATAAAGAAGTCGATTTTGTTCTTTGGCCTCCTACAGGTATATTTTCTACCTTTTCTTTTCTAGAACAATGTATTCATTATTCTCATGTTATACATTTCATCAAACTTTACCACCATTCACTTCTGTCATTCCTCTCTCCTACTCTGAGTTTTCCCATACATGCTTATCCATTTTAGATTTGCTATCTTTTGCATTAAAATCTTCCATGAGTATTGTACAGTATATCTGGTCTTTTCTTCTTATATAATCTAGGATATATCATTACTGAATGCTCCTGTTTTTTTTTTTTTTTTTTTTTTTGGTTTTTTTGAGGTGAACTCATATCCTTTTAATACTTTCAGGGTGTATTTTTTGCTCACTTTAAATACAATCCATGCCATTAAGTTAGACACACTGCTGAATTTAGCAATATTCTCGCAAGATTTCTGTTAAGTTGGGACTGCACACAACTCATTCGTTCATATTACATTCCTGTGTAATAAAACAGGTGGTTGTTGTTTTGGAAAAGAATTCAGTTTTCTTCTTCTCTCTCTGTATCTTGCTCAGACCTATATTAGTACAACTAATGTTTCCTAATTCAGTCATTAAGGCACCAAGTTTTTCACCCCCTGTAAGGCTTCTTACACTGTACATGTAGATACTCATGGAATTATGTATATTTTATATCGGGGTCTCTGCTTTACTGAGACAATGCCTACTCAAGTTTGGTGGCACACTGCCCGGAAGCACAGGATGCAGTGACGTTGGACATTTGATCGTGGCCCAGAAGGAATAACCGAATAATCTATTCATTAACAGTAGAATTCATGTTTCGACGGGGGGATTGTGGCAAATCGCCTCAACTCCTTGCCAATTAGTTTGTGCCACCTTATTCAGTATATTCAATGGAGCCCCATACATCTATAGGGGGTCCCATGGTCCACGCCTTCTAAGAATGTACTTGATTTATATACGAGGCGTTCCCCAATCTCCCACCTGAGGACGCGCCAGATAGCAGTGGAGTCCTTACCCTAGATAGACGGGTATACAGTTTTTATATTTATATCTATATGTCAGTTTATCTATCTATCTATCAGTCAATCAATCAGTCAATCAATCATTCAACCAACCAAACTATCTATCAATAATGTGTGTGTGTGTGTGTGTGTGTGTGTGCGTGTGTGTGTGCAGTGGTGGTTGGTTGCTATGCCATTCTCTAAGTAGACTGCACGGCGAGAGAGAGAGAGAGAGAGAGAGAGAGAGAGAGAGAGAGAGAGAGAGAGAGAGAGAAGCAGGTCCGGTTCTTAAAAATGGAGAAAAGATAGATATGACGATAGACGGAAAGATAGATACATAGACATAAGCAGAGGTAGGCAACATTTACAAATTTTGATAAACAGATATGGAAGTATATAATGATATATGGAAACAGATAAATCGATACGGAGAGAAACACATAGGAGGAGGTCTGATGAACGGAAGAGGTAGGTAAATAGTCATATAATATATATATACATATATCTATATCTATATCTATCTATTTAATATATATATATATATATATATATATATATATATATATATATAATATATATATACATATATCTATATATATATTTTGCCTCCTTTCCATTGTTTTAGAGATACTGTACTTTTATGACAAACGCTTAGACCAAGTTGCACCCACTGTGCCACCTCTCCTCGCCTTCCCCCGTGCTACACGGGCATCTTGTAGCTCTCATGAAAGGACTGTCGCACTTGCAGAACTTCTGCCTATCAAATTCTTTTGTTCCCCGAACTGCATCTCTTTGGAACTCGCTTCTCCAGAGTGATTTCCCCGTAACTTTCAGCCTTCGGCTGTTCAAGTCCAACTGTTACATATTTTTTATGAATGAAGGGCACCTGTAATCTGCTGTATGGATTATTTTTATATACATTTGTTTTTCCTTCCTCTGTTCTTTGTGTGAATAGGCAGGTAGTGGTGCACACACAGGCATATACATGGATGGTGTAACAAATAACAATAGTCTGGGTTTCGTGATTAAAACAAATGGGAGGAGGGGGAAAGAAGAAAAATAAGAGAGAAACTGAAAAGAAATGAGAGATGTATGAGGAGGAAATTAGAGAAGGAAGAGAGGAAAGAAAGAATGAGGGAGAGACAGTGGACAGGAAAGGAGATATAAAGAATGGAAGGAAGACAACTGAGGAGAGAAAAAGAAGGAAGGAGGAGGAGGAGGAGAAGGAGGAGGGAGATGAAGGCGAAGGAGGGAGGGACACTGCAGAGAGGTTCTGAGAATGATGGAAGTGACAGAGATAAGGGAGAGAGAAAGGAGACAGGGGAAATATGAAAGATATTGTTATCTTATGGGTCGAGTTTACTTGCTAATCCAAAGTTTTCTGTCCAGTTGAAGAGAGGAGGAATGAGAGTGTGTGCCGTAGTATGTAGTGTGTATTGTGGTGAGGCGGTGTGTACCGTGGTTGTGTGTGGTGTGGTAGTGCAAGACTTGGCATTGTGTGGCATGGTATAGTTTTGTATGGTAGTATACAGAGTGATAGTGTGCGGTGTGGTAGTGCAATGTGTGGCAGTGCGTGATTGTATGATGTGTGATAGTATGGGGTTGTGCAGTGTAGTATAGAGTTTTGTGTGGGAATGTATAGTGGCGTCTGGTGTGATAGTATGAGGTCTAGCAGCTTGTAAAGTGGTAGTGTGTGGTGAACAGTGGTGATACGAGTAACAGTGTCTCGTATAGTAGTGTGAAATATACCAGTGTGTGATATGGTAATGTGTGGCGTGTGGTAGTGTGTGACTACGAAGTGTGGTGAGACAGTGTGAGGTGTTGCAGTGTGAGATGTCATTTTGAGGTATTAAAGTGCAACAAGTGGCATTTTAAGGTGTGACAGTGTGAGATGTGGCAATAGGAGATGTAACAGTGTGGGGTGTGGCATTGTAAGGTGAGGCATTTTGAGGTATGCCAGTGTGAGGTGTGACCTATGGAGGTGTGGTAGTGTAAGGCAGTGCTCAGCAACCATTTTTACTTCACTGCACGTTATTCCATTTGTTGACCTCTTGCGGAGCATTAGGAATTTTTGACATATGTGTCAGAATTGCATTTTTTAAACAACTTATGAAAGGAAACGATAATTAAATGTACATTACCATGCATAGAGTGTAATTTACGGAATATTTTAGTGTTCATGGAGTTTTAAAACTTATGAATAAAGAATATTTTGAGTGCTTGCAATAATATGCAATTTGCTTACGCCATATGAGATACTAACTTTAAGTATTTTTTTTTTTCCCCTCAGAAGGTAAACTGAGGTAGGTTCACGGGGACTGGTTCTTATATGAACACATATATAGGACTAAGTTTTATATGAACACACACACTCACACACACACACACGCACACACACACACGTATTTATATCTATATCTATCTATCTATATACATATATATATATATATATATATATATAGGCATATATATATATATATATATATATATATATATATATATATATATATATATACAGTATATATGTATATATATACATACATCCATATATAATATCACATTCGTATTTCCAGAGCCAAGTAAAACAATATTTTCACTGAAGTTTTCTGCAGTAATTATAAATAATAATGTTTTTCCTAGAAAGTAAATATATATGATATTGTCACTATAATTGATGAGAAAAGTGTGCCCCTTTTGACAAAACAGGTGTTTAATCTTTGGTTTTAGTATATAAAAAAACCCATACGATAGTTCTTATCTAGTCATTTCAGATAAGAACTATTTTTGTTCTTTTTACTGTAAGTGTTAATGCTGAAAATATCAGAGATAATTGGGTACTCTCATTTCAGCGCTACCCAAATACGAATATCTTGCGATCACTCTTGATATACACAAGTTCCTCTTGTGCCTTCAAGGAGACAGAACCAACTGGTGATTCGGCAACTGAAACAAAAGGATGATGAATCGAGCTACGCTGCCTTTTATAACACGAGAGTTCTCTGCTACAATATTTCTTCTGGGTGAACATCTCAATATCAGTGTGAACACTTATAACAATAGCACTGAAACACATCAGTGGCCAATGCTCCTACATGAGCCAGGGTCTCAGAGTACAAGGAATGACCCACACATGCGCTCCAAAACGTTTTATCCATGTCCGAATGAGACCGTTCCTGGCGACGGTTTCATAAGCAGACTGCGTTACGTTTTTTACAAGAATAAATGAAAATGAAAAGTGAACGCAAGTACATCCGTTTATTTATATCTAACAATAAACTGTATCTTAAGTTAATTAACTAACAACAATGATGATGATAATAACAACAGTAATAATAATAATAATAATAATAATAACAACAACAACAATTTCCCTAATTATTACCCGTCTCCGCCCCAGAGGGGCTTGTGGACGGGTATTATTTCCACTCGCTTTGTTTGTTTGTCTGTTTGTATGTCTGTTAACTTTACGCAGTAACTACTGGTGCGACTTTGACTGAAATTACAGGGATGATGGGCTATGACCTTCTAATCACCTGAATAAATTTTGGGCCTAATTGGACCAAGACCTAGGACGTAGGGCAAAAAAAAAAAGTAACAAAAAAAGAGGACGGATAAAAATCGTTTTTCCGCCATTACTCCTTTCAAATTCTTCATATCGACATGAAACCAAAACCTAAAGTGCACCTTTCAAATCTGTATCCTATAGTATGCCTCATTACATCAGGGGGTCACCCCCCAGTTAGTGATAGGGAGGTCAAATCTTGTGGGTCGGGCCTAAATTTTCAAATGGTGATGAAATCGTCAATTTTCATCCGTTTCATTCCATATCTGATATGTAACATCATTGATTAGATATCTTGTGTTTATAAGTCAGCACTAAAATGACTGCCGGGAATGGGTTTGCTGTGTCTTGGCACCGGTTTTTGTTGTAATTGTTTTACCATGGTTCACCAGGAAACTTTTTTCGCCAAACCAGTGTGCCGCGGCACGGTGGTTGCAAAGCACTGCTATAAGGTAAGGCAGTGTGAAGCATGGTACTGTGAAGTGTGGGAGTGTGAGATGTGGCGGTTTCGTCTAGCGCAGTGACTTTTGTATTTTCCTACGTAGCTTCTATTTTCCATACAGTGAAAAGGGAATGAAATGTCTGAGACTGGAAAAATTCCTCTATTCCAAATGAAATGAAGTGATGGAGACTATAACTACGTTCATGTAGAGATGCCTAAAGCCAGATAAAAAATGTACACTAATGCAGATTGGCGGATGATGGGATGATGGGAGAAGAAATGATGACAAGCAGCCTTATTGTAAACTTTTATCCTTTAAATGCTTCTAAAAAAAAAAAAAAAAAAAAATGGATTCGAACTTTTGTTCTCTTAACGCCTACCGTACAGTCCACGCATCTGACAGCTGATTTAGTGAGTGGAGTCTCTCTTACCCAAGTTACATACATCTATGAATACACATTATGTTGCCAGCTCAGTTATGTCCCGAATTGCTGCCAAGGGATGGAATGTCTGAAATGAAACAAACTAAATTAACTGCCTGATGTGGAGCTCGAACCTGTGCCTCCAACACATCAGATGTGTGCTTCTTACTACTGAGCCACTGACGACCTCCACAGTCAGTTGTGCAACTCTGACCATTTTGCAGACCCAGCTGCATTTATATTTTGTGTGAATACCAATACCCCTTTAATATTATTATTATTATTATTATTTCGACAGAGTATGGCACAGTTCCCTGCTGTCCAAACTCCCTTGCTATGGACTAACGTCTTTTGTTCCTTTGATTTCTTCATATCTTAGTGACAGGAAAATAAAAGTAGATGATGTATATTCCAATTTCCACTCAATTAATGCTGGCGTGCTGCAGGGATCAGTTCTGGCGCCAACCCTATTTCTGGTTCATATTAATGATCTCTTATCTGTCACCCACAATCCCATTCATTCATATGCAAATGACTCAACACTACATAGTTCACTCACACTCAGACATCCATTTACGAAGTCTAATATCTCTACCTCTCAACTCAGTACAGCCATCTCCATAAATCAAGATCTATCTACAATCAGTGAATGGGGACAAAACAACCTTGTCTCTTTTAATGATAGGAAAACTAAATATATACTAATAGACAGATATTGCCAGATTCGTACGTTACCTTCAGTGCTACTAATATTCCCATCTCCAAAAATACTGAAATTCTTGGCGTCTCACTTAACAGTGCCCTCAGCTGGACCTCTCATGTCAGATCACTTGCTAAAACCGCCTCAAAGAAACTTGGATTATTGTACGGAGTCCGTAACTTTTTTGCCGATGTGCAGTTAGCTATAATTTATAAGAGTCATGTGCGCTCTCAGCTTGAATATTGCTCACCCTTGTGGAATGGTTGTGGAGAGGTTGCATTAAGACAACTAGACAAAATTCAGAACAAAGCTGTTAGAATCATTAACAACCCTGCCATTACATATAAACTACCTCCCCTACAAGTAAGAAGGAATGTTGCCTCCCTTGCATTATTTTACAGATATTTTTTTGGCAAATGCTTAGATGAAGTTGCGCCCATGGTGCCACCTCTCCATGCCTTCCCTCGTGCTACGCAGGCATCTGGTAGCACTTATGACTGGAATGTCACTTAGCCATTTTGCAGAACTTCTGCCTATCAGAATTTTTTCATTCCCCAAACCGCATCTCTCTGGAACTCGCTTCCCCAGAGTTGTTTCCCTCCATATTTCAACCCACAACTGTTCAAGTCTAACTGTTACATATATTTTATGAACAGAGGACACTAGTAATCTGGTGTATGGATTATTTTTTTTTTTAACTCATTTGTTTTTCCTTCCTCCGTTCTGTTATAAAAAAAAAATATATGATCTAGTAGGCTGAAAACAAGTTCAGTTCCACAAAAACATTACCAAAAATAAGACTTTCGTTTTATAACAAGACAGTTGCCTGTGGAAAACCCCCATCTCTGTCGAAATGTCTATACTACATAATATATACATCAGTTATCCAATATATGAAAACATTATCCAATATATGAACATGAACTGTGATGGATGGTGTATAATTATATCACTCAGTTGCGAGCTGCTTGATTGGCGTGATCAGCAATACATAGATTGGGCCAACATTTTATTACCATTCTTGACCCAGTTTTTGAACAAAGTTTTATTTATATATCCGTCCAATACATGTTTTGCATCAGTAGGCCCATTTTATATATATATATATATATATATATATATATATATATATATATATATATATATATATATATATATATATAAAACCGTTACTGCCAGGAATCGTTCCAATGTATGGTTGCCGTTTCAGCCCAGTGTCGAAAAACAAAGTTTTCTTTATATATCGGCCCAACACAAGTTTTACATCACTTGGCCCAATATTAACAGAATATTATGGCCAGGAATCGGTCCAATGCATGGTTGTCGTTTCAGCCCAGTGTCAAAAAACAAGTTTTATTTATATATCAGCCGTACACAAGTTTTACATCAATTAGCCCTATGTAGACAGATTATGGCCAGGAATCGGCCCAGTGCATGGTTCCTGTTTTCCCTTAGTTCCGTTATATGCCAGTGCTGTCCCGATTTCATTATTTGTTGGGGTGTCGATTCATGTAAATATGTATTGCTGTACCAGATCTATTCATAACCATTGCAGAACTATCTGTTAGCCAGCACTGGTTATGTATCAGACCTCTAAAGGCAAAATTTCCTATCCGACTTTCTTCTCTTTTTACAAGTTGAGTGATCACATTTGAATTACCTTGAACTGAGCTGAACATTATTCATGTCTTTGTTGAATAGTGATATTCAGCACAATACAGGGTGATATAAAGGTGGTTTGCAGCTTAGAAAAGGTTTGTGTTAAGTCTGTTTACGTCTTGTGGCTCTCAAACCTCTGCAGTTTATAACTGTTGGTTCTTTGTTAAAGCACACACAATTCTTCTGGACAGACTGCTAGACCTGTATAGGAGTCAAATAGTTTGAAAAAAAAACAAAAAAAAAACAAGTTTAGCATAGTAAAGGGTACAAAAGTACAAACTACACAAAATCAGTACAGTATGTACTTTACCATGGTAATTACGAAGCATGTATTGAACTACTAAGAGTAAAGAAGTTTTGCCAAGTTAAATTCAGTGTAAAGAGTGTAATTTGCCCTGCAAATATTGAGATGATAGACATGAGTGATATTGCAGGTGGTGGAAGAAAAGTCAGAAAAAAAGGGGGGAAATCCAGTGCAAATTCACTGTTTTGGATAATAATAATAATAATAATAATAATAATAATAAATAACCAATTGTTATTTGGAAAAGTTATAATACAACACATAATTTTCTAATTTCCAAGTAAAAATAAAATATATAAGATCCTTGATCAACTAACCATTTTTTGCTTCAGTGTTCTCTATCTAAAATTAAATTAACTTAAAAACTAAAATTTAGATATAAGGAAACATTAACCCGCTGCGTGCCAGTGCCGTTTTAAAACGGTCTGACATAACTGTGCGGCCAGTGCCAGTGCCAATTTAAAATGGTCTAAAATAAAAAACGTCACTGTGATCACATTTTTCAAGATTCTCAGGTAAAAATTGGCAGGTATGTAAGGTAACTGCTCCTCTACCATCCCCCAGGCTGTCAAGGCCATACACTCACTCGCTTCCCCCCTCATGCTCACTCTGGCTCACTCTGCCTGTGTGCCTTACCCAGTGCTGTACATAATGAAGGCATTTCGTAAATATTTTCATGTAAGTGTAAGTGGTAAATATTTTCTTGTAAGTGTAAGGACTATATAGTGAAGTCAAGTTGTAAATACCTTCTTGTAAGTGCCAGGACTGTACTTAATGAAGTCAGTTTGTACCTATCTTCAAGTAAGTGTAAGATAATGCATTCACAGTGAGAAAGACACGCAAATTGTGATAGGTGCTGAAGTAATAAGTAATCACAAAAGTGTGCAGAACATTGCTATACCTTCCCAGCATAAATACCCAAGTATATGTTACATAGAAAACGGCTTTCTCTCACGTATGTAGTGAGCGTGAGAGAGCGACTATACCTGTATATGAGTATACCAGACTGAATAAAACCCATTTCCGAGCCTCGGACAGCATTCTAACGGCGAAATTTGTTTCCACATAAAAATCTATCATTTTAGCCTAAAAGAAAAAAGTCGAAAAATTGCCGGCACTGGGGTGACCCATAGGGCTAAAAATAGCCGGCACGCGGCGGGTTAAACAAATAGCTGGAATGGCGTGATAAGGGTTTGACTATACAGACCCAATTCAGGTATATGCTACCATTGGAAAAAATATTGTTTCAATTCTGATTTGCCAGAATTGGAATAGAAGAGTATTTTGTGTATTAAGCTAATGCAGGTGACATGCAATTTGCTGCAACCCAGCAGTACCGATACTAATCCGGATTGAGCCGATATTGGCCCAGTAACCCTATGTTTGCTGGGTTGATAGTTCAAGATCGAAGAAACCTTCAGCCACTTCTTTGGTACAAACTTATGCAAAACTGTCACTCCGACTAAGATGTTATAACCATTAAACCACAGGGCACCAAGGACAAAACAAACCCTTTATTTCTGACATATTAGTCTTTCCTGCAGGTGAAAATTCGTCCCGTTTGAGCGTTTTTAGCAAAATAAGTCGTACTGTATTCATCTAATTTTAACCAAATTTGGAGAAGTTATAAGTTTGTCGAAAAGTACACCTAATGTTAATTCCAATTTATGGGTCAAAGGTCATCGTCACCTTTAGCAGTTTTAAACCGACTTACGCCAAACTTTGGGTAACTGCTAAGGGACAGGGAAGAACAAAAGGAATCGGTATGAGAAAAATCAGTCAAATGTCAAGGTTACAGGGCAGAGTGAAAGTTCTCCCCGTGTGAGTGTTGGTTTACAAAATTACTCTGTTTGCATCTGATTTGTGCCAGACTTGGTGGAATAGATAAGTCAGCCAATGAGTTGAATGATTATTTATCAGAACAACAGGTCATAGGTCAAAGTCAAAATTAAGGTCATCTTAGATAGTTTGTAACCAATTTACACCAAACTTTGGGAAAAAGTTAATGATCAAAGGAGGTACAAAGGAAGTCAATTTCGAGTACAATATGTTAGATGCTAAGGCCACAGGGCATGGTGATAGTTCGGTCCATGTGTCCTAGGGTCATCAAAATGATTAAAGCAGTTTTGATCTGACTTATATCAAACTTGGTGGATGAGCTGAGGCTAGCCCAGGAGTGTGACCTGACCTACTGCTCATGAGAGATAGGTTAGTGGTCAAAGCCCCAAGGCAACGGGAAACATTTTTAACTGATGTAGACTAGATTACATAGACGAGTTCGAGTTAAAATAACTAAAACGAAATTTCGACTTTGAGAATAACTTGTCAAAAGCTAATGTCACAGAGAAAGATAAAATTTCAAGGTCATTGGAAAAAGTAAACTCAGACAGTTCTTACATGATTTGAACTAATGATGTTGGAGGAGTTAAAGATTAGGCCAGAATGAAGAAATTCGATTTTGAGGTAAAATGTCGAAGGTAAGACCAAAGGGTAAGGTCAAATATTCATCCATTATATCTGCTGATGGACACTGCAATTGCGCTTTCTAAGTGTTCCTTCTTGTTTCGCTTATTTTCTTTCATTCACTTTTTCCCTTCAACAGCACACATCTTTTTGATATACTACTCTAATTCAATGTATAGAATATTTTTAGTGCTGGTAATATATTCCTTCTTTACATTAGTTTTGCCATCATTTCTCGTATTCAGTAATTTATTTCCAGTCAGTAATTTACTTCACTGCTCATGATGTTCCTTCTATTCAGTAATTTACTTCACTGCTCATGATGTTCCTTCCATTCAGTAATTTACTTCACTGCTCATGATGTTCCTTTTCATTGTTTCCTGCTACTTTCAACATGAGTTCTATGCAGGGAGAAGGGGGTAGGATTATAAATTCTGTTACTTTGTCTTATTCTCTCAGTGTTGTCATACTCCTAAACAGAAGCTGCTATGGTGTATGTCAAAATGCCTGTGCTGTTGCTTACTGATTTGAATGTACTAAGGATTCCTGGAGGCAGGGTTAGAATGTACCGTAGGTCTCCACCATATATCTGTGTTGTGGATCACTGAGCTTTCTGTGGGTTTCCACCTTCACTCGCATCCTATGTTAAGGGTCACTGACTTCTCCGTGGGTCTCTTTCTTCACCCCAAGTCTGTGTTATGGGTCACTAACTTTCTGTGGGTCTGCAGCTTTAACACGAACATGAGTTAGAGGGTCTTCTCTTGGCCTCATGCTTTATCCCCAGCCTTTGTTATAATGGGTCACTGAACTTTCCATGGGTAACTCTTATCACCACAGCCTATGTAATGGGTCACTGGCATTCCTTTGGGTCTCTGTCTTCATCAACGGCATGTGTTATGGGCCAGTAACTTATTCCAGGCCTTCATCTTCATACTCAGCTTGTCAGTTTGTGTTAGCAGTCACTGTTAGCTGGCTTGTTAAAACAGATTTATGCTATTCGACTAGACAAGAGTCATTAAGGCAGACAACCACTGAGAGATTATAATTTAACCTATTTGTGCCCAGTGTCCTTAGTACGGGACGGGACTAGACATTTCCGAAGGTAATTAAAGGGAGGAATCGAAGGATACGGACCTATGTGCATCGTGACTATGAGCAGATAGGTAGAGGAAGATGTGCTTAGTGCCCTTCTAGCAAAATCCTTCATACAGAAAACCTGGATACTAATGAGTTATGGATGAGATGTTCTACGTCCTCCACCTCCTTTCTTATGATTCAGTGAACCTGATGGCCTCGCCTCACTCTGCCTGCATGGCGGTGGGTGAATGCTGCAATGCTGGCTGAGGTGGAGGAACTTTTGGGGACTAACGTTACCACCATGCTTTACATGTTCAGGTTAAACTCTGCCTACTTGCTTTCCCATTAGGCAGTTTCTTAGTTTAGGATCCTGAATGGGATGCTCTGATGTCTGGAAATCATTTGGGTGACTGTATGTCATATAAACTGCACCACACTTTATTTTTCGTTTTCTAAGCAGTTTAAATTCCTTTCACTCACTCTCAGCTTAATGAAATCGTATCACCTTACCTAAAATACATGCTACAGATATCTATATGATGAGAAGTAGCTTCAGACAGTTCTTCTTTTAGTCTAGATATTGGTTATTATCCATTTACGTTTAATTGTCAAGGTAACATCGGGAGGGTATTTGATTCACGGAATGTACAAAAACAAGCAGAGCCACTGTCATTGTTCCTGGGCCTGGGTTCACAACCATGATCCATTCACTGTCATAACTGTGATTTATTTTCCCAAGGGCATGGAAGTGAGTGCACTGCCTTCGCATGTCCTCTGTTCCTCCCATACGGACCAGTCTCGGGTACAGTAGGTCAGTCATTGTGGGTTTGTGTATTTATTCTTTCAAGAAGGACAAAGAAAGGAGATTGAGGAATTTCCCGTGTTTCTACTTCTTCCCTCAAAGGCAAATCTTAGCTACGACAGGGAACTTAATATGTCCAAGAATCCCCCGTATGACGGATATTCAGACAGTGAATAAATCTGGCGTGTAATCCTGCGGTAACATTCCGTTGAGCATTAAGTTTCGAAGTTTATCGTATGAACCAGGATTTACCCCCGTATCTTTAAAACTGTATGCACGAAGGGTAATGCATGCCCCGTATAAATGAGGGTCAGTTTTTAAAAGCCTTGTTGTTGTTGCAGGTGTTGCGCACATGGAGGTGAACGCTATGTACTGTACGATGAAGGTGTCCTTCTGCAGTCCAACATCCTCTTTTCAGGGAATAGGGATGTACCTGAGAGACGTATTTATAACCAAGCCACCCCGCTGCCCTGATGGATCGGTGCCACGATGTGAGAGTGTCGCACTCCCGTAAGAAAGGAGAACACTGAGTCTGTGATCATCTTTAAGAGATCTATTGTGGAAGTCCCCCTTTAGAAATGGGTGACTCTCTCTCTCTCTCTCTCTCTCTCTCTCTCTCTCTCTCAGTAAATATATCATCATCATCATCATCATCATCATCATCAACCATTGTAAATCCACTGCTGAACAAAGGCCTTCCCTAACCCTTTCCTCGAATTTCTTGACTGAGCCAGTCTCTGCCACGGTTTCCTTGCAATCTTCACTATCTCTTTTCTTCAACTCCCGTCTGGCCTTTTTTCTACTACGCTTATAGTCTCTAGTTCA
This sequence comes from Coenobita brevimanus, assembly GCF_032717465.1. Lineage (NCBI taxonomy): Eukaryota > Metazoa > Arthropoda > Malacostraca > Decapoda > Coenobitidae > Coenobita > Coenobita brevimanus. Next base: position 17,401,758 of record NC_136958.1, read on the forward strand.
GTCAGTCAGCCTCTTGCTCCAACAATTATCCCTCATTTTTGCTACAGAACCTGCCACCATCCACTTCTCTTATTTTATAACTGCGATAGTGTCGTTTACTTTGGTCTGCTGTCTTACCCAAGTTGACCTTTTCCCGTCTCTAAAAGATATTCCCAGCATTGAACTTTCCATTGAATTTTCATCGATTTTTTTTAGTTTCAAGGCCTCACAACCGTATGTCATAGCAGGGATTATACATTCGTTATATTGCTTTTCGTTTCATGCATATTGGCAAGCTACCTTTCGTGATATCTCAGTGTTTACGAAAAGCCTTTCATTAACCCTAGACCACTGGGACTGTATAATGATTTGTATCCACTGGGCTGGATAATATGTTTCCAATTTTTTGGAAATTAATAAAAAAAACTAAATATTTATTTTTACTGAAAACAAAGACATGGTGATGAACTAGAATCCTCAGCCTACAAAACTAATACGAAGGAAAAAAAAAAACAAGAAGAGAATGTAATGGTTCAGGGGGGTTTCAAAGAAAAAAGGTAAAAACAAATAAATTCTCTATATGTTAATTAAGAATGTAATGGTGTAGATATGCCAGGAGCAGCTGGCCTGGCGACGCCCACAACGTGCCCCTGGGTTCCTGGAGCAGCAGCTGGACTCACCCTGGACCACTGGGGACCATCACCAAATAGGGTAGACAATTGAAAAGAGGAGGTTATTTTTCAATATGAATATTTGTGGAAAATAATTTATGGATTTATTGTTTACCGCCATAAATGTTTATAAATGATGTAATTTTTATCTACGACGCCTTGCTCTACCATGGAGCTCCCAGCCAGGGGAGTGGCCGTGACAGAAAGGTCTCCACACTGTTCTATCAATGCAGGAGGGGCGATGCCCCCAGTGTGTATTAGGCACTGCCTCAAGCTGGCAGACAGGAAGGGGTGGCTGAGCCTGTTATGTGCCGACGGCTTTATCAGGGCCAGAGCCAATTCAGACATGTACTTGCATCTGGTGGGGGTCTGGGTATGGGTTTTCACTGTAGATAATCCACAAGTTGATGAGTGCAACATCCATACACTATCCACTGGGGCTGGAAACTATTTTCCAGAATCCATAATATTAGCAACACCAATAAACGGAGGGCAAGATGAATACCTTCCACTACACCACCATCACAGAGCATGAAGGTACTGGGAACATGACCCCCCTATCCCCTTCACAAAACTGCGCAGCGCAAATCAAAAGTGGAGATGGAAGCATTTATCCAGCCCCAGACTTCCAGGGTTAAGTTGCAATGTGCCTTTTTATTTCGCCGTCATGGTCTTGCTTTGGTTTTAATATTTACCCCAAATTACTGCATTCCTCGGCTTCTTCAAAAATTTCTTCGCTCATTCGGATGACGCACGTTGGTGTAATTGGATTCAACAATTGTTTTACTCTGGTTCATATTTAGCCCTACTTTGAGACTTTCTCTATTTACGTCATTTAACATTTCTTGCAATGTCTCTGCTCTTTCTGAGGTTAGGACAAGATCACCTGCAAATTGCAATGATTTAGTTTTTCTTTTATGTTTATTCCCTTTTTCCCCCAATATAGCTCTCTGAAAATGCTTTCTAGGCATGTCGCAAATAATGATGGTGAAATTGTATCTCACTGGTGAACGCCCTTTTAGGCTTTTTTTTTTTTTTTTCCGAGTCTTTATGTAATTTAGCTGTAGCAGTTCCTTTTTTACATATGTTTTCGAGCAGTTTTCAATGTTTTCATTTACTTCTTGTTCCCGCACACTGCAGTTCTAAACTCACTGCGGGAAATACTGTATATTTACATACATACATACATATCTATCTATCTATCTATCTATATGTGTGTGTGTGTGTGTGTGTGTGTGTGTAAGGAAATATCTGTACGAGATAGAAATGGTAATTTGATGACTAAAGATTTGGATATAAAAGGAAGGTGGAAAGAGCATTTTGAATCTTCTAAATAGACCAATCCCAGCTGAAGACATTTTGCCAGCCGAGAGAGATTTGCAGATAGAAACAGGGGATATAGCCTTGGAAGAGGTAGCAAAATCTTTAATGGAGTTAAAGAATTTTAAGGCCCCAGGAGAGGATGGAATATTTCCTGAAATGCTTAAGGTGGAAAATGATGAGTTGATGAATGAGCTTTTGAAACTTTTTAATGTGGCTTGGGATAATGATGGAATTCCAGAAGAGTGGAAAAATGTAGTGATTATAAAAATACCAAAAAAGGGAGATTGTGTGTGTGGCAATTGGAGTGGGATAACTTTGACACCTGTAGTTGCAAAAGTCTTTTCCACAATCTTGTTGAACAGAAAAGAGCCAGTAATTGATAAAATTTTAAGAGAAGAACAAGCAGGGTTTAGAAAGGGTAGAGGATGTAATGATCAGATATTTATTGTAAGGCATCTAATGCAACAAGCTAATGAGATGAAAATGCCACTTAGTATGTGTTATGTGGATTTTGAAAAGGCGTTTGATAGTGTTTCACGTGGAGCTATGTTGAAAATTATGAGATTCTATGGTATACATGAAAAATTTGTAAATATTATTAGAAGCCTGCATGAAGGTACTTTTTGTTAGGTAATGGTGGATGGTTCTTTGAGTGATCCATTAGAAGTTCGGTCAGGAGTGATTCAAGGAGGAGTTCTTTCCCCATTGCTGTTTGTTTTGGTTATGGATTATGTTATGAGAAAGGTTGTAAGGAGAACAGGTGCAGGAATTAACTGGAAAGAAAATAAGAGGCTGATGGATTTGGACTATGCTGATGATGTTGTACTGATTTGCGGAAGTATTTACGAGATGCAGAGGGTGCTTGATTGTCTGGTGGACGAAGGTGAAAAAGTGGGATTGGTAATAAACTGTGGAAAGACTGAAATTATTAATAAGAACGTGGAGAACCAAATCGATTGTGTAATTGGGCATAATGTGGTGGAGAATGTAGAAAACTTTAAATATCTGGGAACGATTGTATCATCTAATGGATCACTAACAATGAAATTGAGGAGAGGATTAGACATGCTTGGCGAGCTGTTGGAATGTTGAAATCTGCTTGGAATATTAATATGCTCTCGGTGTATACTAAAGTGAAAATTTACATATCCATGGTTAGACCAATTTTAATTTATGGGCATGAGTCATGGTACAGTACAATTGCGACAGATCAGAAAGTATTTGGATTTGGGAATAAAATACTGAGAAGGATTCTTGGGGTAAAGTGGCAAGACAGAGTTGCAAATGAAAGAGTAAGGGATATTACGAGAGTGGAACCAGTTAATGAACATGTGAGACTGTCTCGCTGGAAGTGACTGGGGCACATATACAGAAAAGAAGGCAGTTTAATACAGGATGTGCCTGAGTGGATTGCTAGAGGAAGAAGAGGTAGAGGTAGGCCGAGGGAAACCTGGTTGAGGACAATGAAAAGAGAAGCAGGAGAGGAGTATTGGTGGGACCTGAAGGAGATGGCAAGAGACAAATATTGGTGGAGAGAGTTCATCGAGGTCCTATGCATCCCGTGGGGTGCCACAGGAAGTGATTGATTGATTGATTGATATATATATGGGGGGGGGGCGCTCACCATCCACTCACTCGATGTAATGCTGCTCTCTGGTGTCTGCCCTTTCCACTCCTCCCTCATTTCCGCCCGTGCTCTTCTATCTTTCATTTCTTCATTCTTTCCTCGTCCTTCTGCCTACGAGTGACTTTACACTCCCTCTTGTCTTTCTTTCCTTCATTCTTTTCTGTTCCTTCTGCCTATGGGTGACTCTACACTGAGTGGCAGGCCAAATGGTTCCCTGTACACCAGGAAACCATATACTAAGCTGGGTAGCAACCATATAACCAAATTATGGCTCCTAGTGGTTTAGTGGGTAATTGTGGCGCTCCACTCGGATTGAGCCAGTGAAGGTTTATATCCAAGGGGTGGTTGGGGTATTTTGCTCACGTAATGCCAGTCAGGGATGAGTGAGGCTGGTCACTCTCATCTTAAATGTCAAGATTAACTTGACTAGCCCCGGGCTTCAACGCTCATAGCCTATGTCCGAAGTGGAGGTCATCAGAGTCTACATGCCAAAAATTGGGCTGCTGGGTCCAGCAGTTCTAGTATGTATTACCGGTGACCTCAAAATGACCTCCGACCAGTGACCTCAATTGACTTAGGAGGTTAGCCTCATATAGCCTATGTCCGGACTGGAGGTAACGTGAGTCTCCATGCAGAAAATTGGTCTGCTGGGTCCAGTCGTTCGAGAGTGTTACCGGTGACCTTAAATGGCCTCCAACCAGTGACCTCAAATGACCTCAGAGGTTGACCTCACATATCCTGTCTGAAGTGGAGGTCGTGTGAGTCTCCCTGCCAAAAATTGGGCTGCAGGGGTACCCGGCGTTGCCCGGGCCAAAAAGGTGAACACTCTACCAGTGACCTCAAATTGCCCATATCTGAATTTTGATCCCCCTAAAACCATCCTTGGGTCACCCTGATTCAGAATATACAGTATATGGGTCTGGTTTGGGCGTGATTGAAGGACAAACAAACAACGCTGCTCCTATACACGCGCGCGCACACACACACACACATACATACACACACACACACACACACACACACACACACACACACACACACACACACACAGCAGAATATATATATATATATATATATATATATATATATATATATATATATAGAGAGAGAGAGAGAGAGAGAGAGAGAGAGAGAGAGAGAGAGAGAGAGAGACAGATAGATAGATGGTTAGATAGATAGATATAGCAGAGCGGGTAAGCACTTGAATTGTGCATATTTTCGTACAAACAATGAAATTTGGCATGAAAGCACCATATGCCATACTAATCTATTTCAGTAGTGAGCCATGTCGAAAAACTTCATTTTCCCCCATTTTCAAGCTGGCCGGAAAAACGGCTTATTATTATATGAAAATATCATAATCGGACACTTTTACATTTCAAAACGTTTTTGAATGAACTTTTTCCCTTTTGTTACATCAAAACAAAGTATAACTTTTGGTTACCAATGAACATTATTTTTAGCAATTTCTACATTTTTAACGTTATATTTATGTAACTTCGTTATTAAAAAAAGATAAAAATACAATCTAAATGTATAACACCCATGTCACCTCTAAAAGATATGTATCCATAAAAAATATATTAACATCATTTCTAAATATAAAAAGAACTCCATAGTTCAGAATTGTAATTAGTTTCTCTTATAACTGGCATATATGCCATATTAGGTTTTCACCAGTATATAGACATATGGTAAAAGTTTTTCGATTACAAATGTTTAGTAATGCATTTCAGCTCTTCTGTAATACTATATTTTTTTTTCAAAGAGAAAAAGGTACAAAAATATTAATTAGTTCACCTTTCTTTCTTCCTTTCAGCTGTATGAGATCAAATTTTGCAGATTATTTTCTAAGAATGTTATTAATTTACCAGTATTACATGAAACCCTTTCTGTTGTGGGTCACGAAAGACAAATGGAACCTCAAGCACCAAAAAATGTAGATATAGAGCACAACCCAAGTAGAAGTAGTTCCCAAGTTGAAGTAGAAGCCTAGAAAATATAGATATAAAAGCTTTAGTAAAGCTTTGCATTATTTCTTAACATGTAAAGTTCTGATAAACTTGTGGTAGTGGTCATTGAAAATATTTGAAGAATTAGTGAAAAGAAGAAACTACAATTGCTTCAGTTAGCAAATAAACCTGAACCTTCATCAAAGTATGCAAGTCAGACTGACTGGAATATGTGTATCATACGCCAAAGATACATAAAAGGTGAAAAACTTAGATCTCCAGGTTTATCACGTCGTTCAAATGCTGGTTCTGCCTATGAAACATTTGCTAGTTGTTATCAGATTTTGATGAAATCGGAGAAGTTGATTCATCAAGAATCAATGATGGATCTGGTATTGCAAACACACACAGAGCCATAATGCAGGTGGCACAGATCTTGTGAGTCAAAATATACCTCCCTAAAGCTTGCCCGTGCATAGAAATGAAACTCACTGACTCAGATGATAGAATAGAGGAGAGTACTAAATTCACGCGACAAAGTGTGAAAAGTGTCTTTCGGGAAGAACAGTGTCTCTTTAGTGATCAGCCTGGATCAGATGGAGCGATTCTGAGGAATGCAAGCACAGAAAATATTCGTCAGAAAATAGAAAGATGCATTGATACCTTACAAGACAAATCACTCCTTGGACATTGTGCTGTAGGTCATATAACAGCACGTGAAACAAAACATCATCTAAAGTGTCTTGCATCTTTCTATATGAGGGCTGAAAGAGCTAAGCAGGAATCACAGTGTAAAATAAATTCCATAGACCAAGCACTGGAGTATGTAGTTGAATATATATATATCTTGCAAAAGGATGTGAAGACATAGCGCCAGTTTTCAAGCTAAGCATGCTTTGTAAAATGTATAGTGAAAAATTAATAGTGTTTGGTGATTCAGTAGTGAAAGTTCATTCCACAAGACTAAAGCAGTCTTTGTTACACATGATACCAAATCTACAGGAACAGCATAAAGGAAGAGATGTTCTTTTAGCACTTAAAGATGATGTCACAGATGCAATCATGACAGCATCAGATACAGATTATCAGATCATTTCAAGAGCAGCAGAAATAATCAGAAAGGATATTTTGAAAAGATCCTATGGGTTCACAGGACAGTATGAAGTAACAATCAGCAAAACTCAGTGCCTGATTCTTTGTTAAGTGTTGTGACTAGAATACTACGTGGACCAAGAGCTGAAACAGACATCCTAGTCACAGTCTGTTCTGACTATTGTTCAGCTCATTCAGTTTAACAGCAGTGTAGGTAAACGATCTGATTACAAGCATAGGTATTGCACTTCAAGAGAAATTCCCCTTGTCATATATGCAGCTCTCAAAGTTCGTGGCAAAACACGTTCAAGAGAACTTGTGGACACTCTGTACAATCTAGGACCTTTGATCTCATATGATCGCATGCTTGCAGTTGGAAACAAGGTGGCCAACAGGGTCACCAAATTGTTCACTACAGAGAATGTTGTTTGTCCTCTGGGGTTGAAAAAAGGTTTAATTACAGTTGGTGTGGTTGATAACATAGACCACAACCCTAGCTCCACAACAAGCCATGTGAGTTTCCATGGCACCAGTATATCACTCATACAGTCTCCAACACAAGAACAAAGTGGTGAAAACAGGTCCAAAATTGCATGTGATACTGAACCAGAAACATTATACAGTGCGTTGCCATTGCCAGAGTTTTACACAGAAGTGGAGCCTCTGGTCCTCCCAAACATCCAACTGTTACCATGAAAAGTCAAATGCAAATAATAGAAAAGGTAAATGAAAATGAAGCAAGAAGGGAATTGAAATGGCTTGAACATACAAAGAAAAAGTATCAACACCAACCACAAATTCTCACCAAGGAAGATGCTGTGACATGGGCAACTGTTCACTTGACCCAAGCACCAGATCCACCTCAGCACTTTGAGATCGGCATATCCCAATTGCTCCCACTCTTCAGAGAGTAGGCAAAGTATGCAGCAGTGATGAGACAATCAGTGAAGGTGGTTCACCAAGCAGTGCAGCATGTAAACCCAGGACAAACCACACTGACATGTGCAGATCAACCTTTATTCACTGAACTGAAAAAGATTCAATGGACATGGCCTAATGAATAGGGAGATTCAATGTATCTAGTACTGCTAGGAGGGTAACACACCGAGATGAATTATATGAAAGCTCTAGGTGATTGGCTTGATGGCAGTGGCTGGACAACCATTCTCTCACAAGCAAATGTGGCCAGCCCCGGAACATCTGATTCCTATCTCAAGTGTTCACACCTTGCAAGAACTGGATATGCACACCTGATCACCTGTTCTGCATTATACATTTGATGCATAATGCTTATCAAGAGGAGATTCAAGAGCATCACCCTCCTCTCCTTGCACCTTCATTCACAGAATGGGTAGAGAGAAACAAAGAATATCCCACCTTCAAATACTGGTACACTGTTTTGGAAATGCAGCTCCTTTTGAACATGTTTGTACAGTCAGAGAGGAAGGCAAACTTCCTTTGTATCAAGAAACACTTCAGGAAATTGCAAAGTGGATGTTTGTTCTTGACCACCACCATTATGCAAGAGCACTTTCCATCCATTGCCTGGATCTTGATGGGCTGCAGGAACAGCATCCAATTATTTATATACTCTTCAAAGGTGGTGGATTTCTTGTGCATAAAACTAAGAACAAGTTCAGTGCCATTGCCTTTGATCACTGCCATGAACAGAATAACGGAACCCTAAAAGGTGACGGTGGTGCCATTGGTGTAACAGAAAACCCTGCTGCTTTGAGAGGGTGGATGATTGCAGGTCCTGAGCTATCACGTTTAGTGCAGAAATTTGAAAATGATTCAGCAAAAATGTTCAAAGTGACTATAAATTTGGACATCATGACCATTCAACAGCAAGCCAAAAATCATTCATTGAAAATGTCTGAAAAATCACACAGCTAGTAGAACAAATTGGAAATGCATTCTCAGACAGAACAAATGATCTTTTCACACTTGACACCAAGGAAGTAGCGGCACCTGAATCACTGAAAGCAGTAGAAAATGCATACAGTACTGGTTCAAGCCATTTCAAGATATTTGTCCAGGAAAGACTTTGGTCATGTCAGATGCCAGTCTTCAGCAGCATCACAAAAAATAAGTTGAAGGCACTTGCTACTCCTCGTCAAAAGGTTCTGACAAAGTCCTAATGGCAAATACGAACATAAAAGAATGACCTAAACCTGTTCTCCAGGCTGTATATAGTTGTTCAGATAAGAGGGGGTAACCATGAGAATTAGGCATCACCTCCTTCTATATCTGACAGAGGAAAACTACGCCCAGCTACTAGCAGAGCAAGTCTTATCACGGAGATACTTGAAAAATATGTAACTCCAGAGTATGTCAAACCAGTTGCTTGTTGTATCATAATAGATGGTAGTGCTGCTGTTCACAAGCTAGAGCCAGTGTTGCCAAAACCTTCTAACAGTATAGAGATGCAGTTTTCCTACCTCATGTGTTGAGACAGCTGGAGAACTGCCACAGGCTTGATACTGTTTGACAGATAACTGCCATATAGTCTCAATTAACGCACTAGAGAATGTCGCGGGAGAGGGTAAAGACAAAGAGTCACACCAACAGGTCCTTTGCCACAGAAGATGAAAGATTTTCTTGCTATGGATGAAAACAAGACTGAGCTGCTTAGGTATCTTGCAGGAGTGACAGAAATTGCAACACGGGGTGGCAAACAGGTTTATAGCACAATGAAGGACAGTGTTGTTAGTAATCTTGATGCTAATGCTCAGAGTGACCTGGTATCATTAGCTCCTTGCAGTCATGAAGAAGCGGATACAAGGGTATTTGTACATGCTCAGGATGCTGCAAATAATGGCCATCGCAAAATACTTATTTGTGCATTAGACAGATGTTATAGTTATTGATTTATCTGTGTTTCCTAAGCTCAATATCCAACAGCTATGGATCTCATTCTGACAGGGAAACAACCCCAAGTACTCAGAGAAATTACAAATATGCCGGGAATCGAACCCGGGACTCTCAGGTGAGAGCCAGGCAGCATACCACTACACCACGACCAGGTAAAAGTTAACTCACGTTGTCACAATCTTGTAACCAACGTCCCTCCGCCCCCACTGTGGGCATCAAGAGGATGAGTTAACCCCCTGGCACTCGGGCAAGTAGATGCTTTTAATCTATCCCAAACACTTACGGCAAGTCAGAATGAAGAGAGAACCTGTATTTTTACACAGGAAAAATCATCAGAGAAATTACCAATATGCCGGGAATCGAACCCGGGACTCACAGTGAAAGCCAGGCAGCATACCACTACACCACGACCAGGTAAAAGTTAATTCACGTTGTCACAATCTTGTAACCAACGTCCCTCCGCCCTCACTGTGGGCATCAAGAGGATGAGTTAACCCCCTGGCACTCGGGCAAGTAGATGCTTTTAATTTATCCCAAACACTTACGGCAAGTCAGAATGAAGAGAGAACCAGTATTTTTTTCACAGCAAAAATCATCAGAGAAATTACCAATATGCCGGGAATCGAACCCGGGACTCTCAGGTGAGAGCCAGGCAGCATACCACAACACCACAACCAGATAATAGTTATATCACGTTGTCACAATCTTGTAACCAACAGGTTCTCTCTTCATTCTGACTTGCCGTAAGTGTTTGGGATAGATTAAAAGCATCTAATTGCCCGAGTGCCAGGGGGTTAACTCATCCTCTTGATGCCCACAGTGGGGGGCGGAGGGACGTTGGTTACAAGATTGTGACAACGTGAATTAACTCTAACTTGGTCGTGGTGTAGTGGTATGCTGCCTGGCTCTCACCTGAGAGTCCCGGGTTAAATTCACGGCATATTGGTAATTTCTCTGATGATTTTTCCTGTGAAAAAAATACAGGTTCTCTCTTCATTTTGACTTGCCGTAAGTGTTTGGGATAGATTAAAAGCATCTACTTGCCCGAGTGCCAGGGGGTTAACTCATCCTCTTGATGCCCACAGTGGGGGCGGAGGGACGTTGGTTACAAGATTGTGACATGAGCTAAATATTACCTGGTCGTGGTGTAGTGGTATGCTGCCTGGCTCTCACCTGAGAGTCCCGGATTCGATTCCCGGCATATTGGTAATTTCTCTGATGATTTTTCCTGTGAAAAAAATACTGGTTCTCTCTTCGTTCTTAACCCCAGGTACATTCAAATTCATGTTCTTGTGAACCAGATTGGTGAGCAGACAGTCAGGGCTTTGTCATTTTGTCATACCATTAGTGGGTGTGACACTGTTTCCATGGAAAGGGCAAAAAATCTGTGTTGGACACATGGGCTGTTTGTCCAGATGTAACAAGTGTATTTCAAGCTCTCTCTGCTCCCATCTCCCAAATCACAGATGAAATGATGAAGACATTGGAACGTTTCTTCATTATCTTGTATGACAGAGTTAGTACTGAGGACAACCTAAGCAGAGCAAGGCTTGATATGTTCACATGTAAAGGCAAAGATATGTTTGGCATCCCATTTACTTCAGGAGTATGCCTCCAGTATGTAAAACGTGCTGCACTACAAACTGGGGATATCTGGGGACAGACTCTAGTGACCCGACCTGAAATTCCCTCCCCAACAAACTGGGGTTAGGAAAAGGACAGCCAAGATGTGTGGGTCCCTTTATGATCATTGGAAACACCTGCAGTAGAGGCCTGTATGGATCTGACAAAATGTGGGTGTAAAAAAGGTTGTCAAAAGAACTGCAAATGTCAGAGAGTACAGCTCCAGTACATACCTCTGTGCAACTGTAAGGGGTTGTGTGATGTGAGTTAAAGAAAACTAGAAACTTCCCATACAGAAATTTTCTAAAAATGAGATGAACATGTTCGACATTCTATTGGCAAATGCACAACTGTTTCGAAAGAACAATATATGTAATTATATGTATCTAGAACATACAAGACAAAGTTTAACCCGGCAAAGATTGTATTTAGTCTATATGTTAATGGTTTCTTTAAACTAACATGTTCCAAGTGGTATTCAGTTTGAATGTTACACGTTTTTTATCTGCTATTTATGGCCTGTGATGGTAAGATTTGATGTGTAGTAAAGATAAACAGTAACCGACGAATGTATGTAAAATAACTCATTTTTTTATCTCCCTTTCTTCTGTGTAATTTAGTTAAAAATATCTTAAGTTTAAGTCAAATACACTTCAAAGTGATCCTAAGTTACTTATGAAGTTAAATTATAAAACTCATTATTTAAAATTTTTTAATGCAAATGTTTTAATATTCTAACCCAGGTCATTACTGAGGGATTTTTGTGTTGTATCGCACTGCCAAGTTTGATGCCTAAAAACTATATTAAAAATAAACTTCTCAGGGTGGCTCACTTCTGTTTTTGAACCAGTAGGGTCTAAGGTATTATTATGCTAATTTTCAAATTGGTACTCAAAAGTGCATGACTGGGCCTATTCTGGGGTCTTAACCGCGATACAAATATACATATATATGTATGTATGCATGAACCCGGTCATTATTAACGAGCCCACTAGAATGTAAACACGCATTCGAAAATGACGCGCACAGGATAAGACCACAGCTCGACTCCCAGTCTGACCTGATGGCGGCTTCTGCCCCTAATCCCGCTCCAATCCCACTTCCACAGTCACTCCCACATGGCCTCTCTCTCTTAGCTTCATCTGGACTTTTTCTCAGCAAAGCCTTGATAATCCTCTCTCTCTCTCTCTCTCTCTCTCTCTCTCTCTCTCTCTCTCTCTATGCCTCATCTGGAGTTTTCTCAGCAAAGCCTTCATGATCTCTACCTTGTCCTGCTCTAATATGCTTGGCGCGAATTTTTCCACAGTAACGCTCACACTGTTGACTTTGTCTCTCCTTAGTTCTCAAAACAACTCCTCATACAGCTCGCTACACACAATAAGCACAAAAGCAATTAAAGACACCCACAAACACGAATGTCATTATATCATTGTCGACACTGTCTCTACACACACACACACACGCACACACACACTCGCTGGCGCAGTGGTAACGTTCTCGCTTGCCATCTGCTAGACGGGAGTTCGCGCCTCGCTCACGTTGCGAAAAGTTTCACTGACGAAGTGGGTGGTTACTGTCCCCCTTGAGCAAGGGAACGGGTGTGTGCGTGTGTGAAGGTCACAGCCTTGCCCTTAGATCGGACTATATGAGCTCTCAGCTCCCTTCCGGGAGGGTAAAAGCTGACGATCACGACCATCAAGTGATCCTGACCGACCCGGTGAATTACACACACACACACACACACAGGCATTGGTACCTACTATGCTCATAAAAACACACGCTTACACCAACATGGCAGGATGTAATTATCTCACTATTCACTTTGTCTGCGCTAATTATTATAACACACACACACACACACGTAACTACCTACTTTGCACAGAGAAATACACATAGACATACTCAAGGACGTAAGTGTACAAACCATACACTCTCTATGAATCACATAAACATGCAGCTTATACACAAAGAGAACAAATAAAATATTAAGACAACATTGTCAGGAAATCCATGTTGGAGTATAATACAGTACTGCCTTTCTCTCTCTCTCTCTCTCTCTCTCTCTCGTGCTGTCGAAGACCTACATTTCCTTCATGGGTATGTCTGAGAATTTGTACAGTTGTTTGTTTGTGTGTGTGTGTTTGTGTGTGTGCTCGATACGAAACAAGCTTGTGGCAAATATATATATTTAAGATGGAAGAAACTTACTACAAATTGGTTATTGGCCTTGAACAGATTTGTGGAAGAATGATTAAGGGCATAGTTCAGGTGTATAAGAAATTAATGTCTGAAATGGAACCTATATGAGGCAAAAATCATTACTGAGAACGTAAAAGTTATATGAGTACCACCGTGAGAAGGCGTCCCCCATCAGCACTACAAAGAGATATCAAAGATGAAAAACCTATCTATCTATTCTATATACCTAGGCTGCTTCCTCCAAGGAAAGGGAGATGAAAAATATTTTCAACAAATACATTTTTAGAATGGAATAGGCTTTGGCAAATAACTTAATGAATGGACAAAACAAGTTATGTTACATATCAACCATAAAAGTGCCTCCACTGAAGACTGGCAAAAGTTTCTTTAACATGCAAAACCGTGAACCTCCCGACTCGGAGTAAAAATTTTTCTGGCAATTTTCATGATTTGCTAGCCAGTGATAGCATCGTTACGACTTTGCTCTGGTAATGGCCTTTGCAATTTTCTCTGCCTGTCTACGATTTACATAAAAACTTTTCACTCCTTTTAGCAAACTGACATCAAGTCCATACAGTCTTGAAACAGTCCACAAAGCCTCCCTATCAGTTCTATCATACGCTTTCTCTAAAACCATGAACGCTCAAAACACATCCTTACGTTTTGTTAAATAATTCTCACACAATTGTGTCACAGCAAACACCTGATCCACGGATCGCCTCCCTCTTCTAAAGCCACACTGCTCATTTGCCAATCACTCCCTCTGTACCCATTCTAACTCTCTAAATTAATACTCTACCATACACCTTACGTACACCACTCAACAGACTTGTCATGAATTACTTGAGTCGCATCCTCCTGGTTAAGTCAGTTAAAAGGTGTAAAGTTAACCTTGAGCTCCAGGCAATCTCTACACTCCTGTATACCTGCCTAGTCACCAAAAACGTGGAGCCACTTGCCAATCTGCCACAGGCAATCATATCAAATATCGTAGTTGTGATGTTTATACCAATTATTCCCCTATAGTTAGGTACCAGACCAAGAGAACCAAGCTTAAATATGGTAAATAACTTAGTATTGACGAGCATGAAAGGTATACATTTACTTTAAAACAGAATTATCAAGTGCAGTGATATACAATTCTCAAGCTGAAGGTAGCACCATAAAAATCCCAGGTGGTATACCGTCTGGTCCACAGGCTTTGTTACTTATCAGCCTGCATATCTGGTGCGACACCTCACGCGGGGTTATTGGGACATCCAAAACTGGTATGTAAACATTATTACGTAATGAATTAGGTTACACTCTTCTACATCAGTGAATTTAGAATTTGGTCAATATGTACTGTAAATTCATAGTAAGTGGGTTTGGAAGAAAAATTGAAGGGGACGTGGCTCACTTCCTCACGCCAATTAATAGCACACGACACCTGAGCTTCACCGATGTACTCAAGCAAGTGCTCTCACCTGTTCACACGAGTTAGGGTCAGTGTTGCTTCAACGTACCCAAGTCACACGCGAGCATTCATACAACACAGGTTCACAAACCATGGGCACAACTCTCACAATCATCATTAAGCAAGGGTTGGTTCTATTTAGAAAACGTACATGAAAATTTGTCAAGATCATTTGTGTCATAATCATCGGACTAGTAATCAGATAGTTTCACCATAAGTTATGCAACACAGTATGATCGCCTAGGCTTGATGCATGGGAGGCAAAGCAGTCTGTAGTAGACTAAATGATGGTGGTTGCAATGACAAAGATATGTGGGCATAATTGGAAGGCAAAGAATTCACAGCAAATCATTAACAGAATTAATAACACAAGTCTGCAAAATTAAAGTCATTAACTTAACTATGACCTATGGCGTAGAACGGCGCTTTACCAGAGTGTAGTGATAATGCTGCACGTTCTGTAAAAAAACACGGACAATTTTGGGAAGGGAACGAAGGTCTGGGAGATGATGACACAGACGTACTCTACTCTCCAAACCATGCAGCTGGTGAGTACATCTCGCGAATCGCGAATCAGTCATGAGTGGATGTCCATCTTTTGCTTCCCTCAAGTGTCACAGTAAGAATATGAAAACAGATAAGTGAAGAAATGAAAGAAAGTGTGTTTCCCAGACAGATTCAGTAAACAATATATATATATATATATATATATATATATATATATATATATATATATATATATATATAATTTTGATTATTTACAGCTTATCAATGTTTGCTTTTGATCTGAGAAGGAAGGAGACAGAGATAAGCATCCTTTACGTTCACGAACTCTACCCACTATACATCTCACAACCCACAACTCTGCAAGTGTAAAAGGTAAGTTGTTGTTTTTTTCTTTACCTGTTTAATATATAATTATTTCTTTTATTATACTGTTTTCCTTTTTTTTATATATATTTCCTGGAAAAATACTCATATTCCTTGTTTATTGTACTTACAACTACAACTTACATCACCATCCCTTACCCCTCCCTCCCCAGCCCACTGTGCTTATCTCGCCCTTATCGTTTTTTTTTTTGACGGTGAGGATTGTCGCTACATAGCTCCACCTGTTATATTTCTACTCTCACTCCAGACTTACTGTACCACCCAGATTTAAAAAAAAATTAATCCATATACGAATAAATACTGTAAATAATCAAAATTATATATATATATATATATATATATATATATATATATATATATATATATATATATATATATATATATATATATATATATATATTGTTTACTGAATCTGTTCGTTTTACATATTTCTTGTTTTTCACAAGCACTTCAGCAACATATGAGGTGTTCTGGTGGTGAATATGTGAATGCAAAAGACTGTATAGAAAACTAAACTTGAATTAAACCCACCAACTCTCCTTCTCTCGTCAGGGTGAAAAGTGCCTAAAGTTAGAGGGTCATTTGCATAATTAGATTATCTGTGATGAGACCAATTTATTTCCGATATTTTGGCAGGGATGGTTGGTGGCGATGACTGTTGTGATAATCTGGATAAACTTTCCCTTCCGTTCACACTAATTCCCTCGTGTGTGTTGCAAATCTCTGGGTGTATCAGATCTTGACCATCACGGCTCAGTCTATAAACACACAGCAGCACCCATTACCTTGAAGCAGACTCAAAAAAGCATCCTTCTCCTCCCTATACCACCCAGTATTAAAAAAAAAAAAAAATCTACTCATACAGGAATAAACATTACAAACACAAGAAAGAGGGAAAACATTGATAATTATATTTTTAATTATGAGCACTCATGTGAAGAATTTGCTGTTATTCCATATTTCTTCTTTTGCACAAGCACTTAAGCAATACCTGAGGAGTTCTCGTGGTGAATATAAGGATGTGAAAGCTATCCTTCCCATCACACCAATTCCCTCGTGCGAGGTGCAAATTTCTGGAACATGGAAACAACGTATTAGCCAAACATACATTCAGAGAGAGGAACTTGACATATGTCTTGGTGAGAGCGGGACGAATTTTAGTTATCAGTACTCTAATTGACTGGGTGCTTCTCTCTGACCTGCCTGCCTAGCCCTGCATAGTGGAGGTGTGCAACCTGCTGGGGATCAAATAAAACGTTATCAGTTCAACGTGGAGGATGAGTAACTGTGCCTTTGTTGTGTGATTCAGCCACAGGTACATCAGTTGGTAGCGAATGGAGTTTCATCCATACCTCGGTTTTCAATTCACTGTTTGGATGCTCTCGTGCCTGTACTTCATCTCCATTTTAAATTATCTAAGTTGCTAAGATCTCATATTGTAGGATGGCCAAGTGAAAATTTTGGCAGAATAGTTCACTTTATGATACAAGCACCAAATTTCGCACAGGGACACATCGCGGGTTAGTTGGTATAAAAATAACGTTAGCCACTTGAAAATCAACCTGTAATGTTAATGAGTGAATGTCATGCACTACCAGGGCACACTGGTGACATTACTGCAGTGAAACTTAGAAAAGAGTTCAGTGTCAACTTCTGTAACGTAATACAGTTTAGTGTCTCAATTGATATCTAATTAGCCCCCATGTCAGTTAGATACACACACCTCAATTGACAAGATGTGCTATTGAGGGATAGCCGAGCCAAGGATGACGGGGCTTTAGTCATCTGTATAGTGTACAGATCACACGGGACTTGAATGACTGGATGAACGATCGGGCTAGTTGTAGCGCAATGTAATGCATGAACCTAGATGTATTCCATACAAGAAAATGCTTACAATTAAGGTGGTAAAAGGATAAACCCTCGGCCATCAACTGTTTAATATCATATATTCCTGATATGTCTGACATTGGAGAATCTTCATCCAAGGGGTGAACAGATTGGAAAAAGGGTTGCCTATGTCAACTGGACAAAAAGGAAGGTCTTCAATGTCCACCAGTTTCATATAGTACAGAACAGGATGGCCTCAGTATGACTGCAAAAAATGTCCCTCAGTTCAAAGCAATGATGAATGTTTTACCACTCATGCTTGATCCTGTCCGATTAGGCGAAGGTGATGGTATTGAGACAACTTTGAGGAGGTGGAAGGCAAAATATCATCAAAGCTCTATGCTCATGTTTAACCATACAAAACTGGAATGGATGAGAAAAAGAACAACAACAACTGAAAAAAAAAGTGGAGAACGACAAACAAAACGCCGAGAACTAAGTCAAATATTTCATAATGTTTTCTTTTCGAGAAACATGAAACTATTTCATTACTTAGACAAGTCATGACAGTGCAACTGAATGACAGACTGAATGAGTGTGCTTGAAACCCGGATGATGGAAGACTGGCGAAACTCAGTGGAGGAGATATTGTGGCCCTGGAATTAGAGTATCATTCTGCTTGTCTGGTGGCTTTGTACAGCAAAGAGAGGGATCATTCCTGGAAAAAATCTCAGGAAAACGAAAATGAAACACCGCATGATCACGAAATCAAACCTATGTCATTTTCTGAGCTAATTATATATATAAATGAAACAAAATCTGTTAGTGGGGGTACTGATCCACTAATAATCAAGCTGGTATAACTGACTGCAGTGTATAAACGGTAACTTGAGCAATTGGGATTGAAGAGCCAAAATGTTAGCTCTTCCAGGTTGAAAGACAAATTATTGACACGAATGCCTGAACTAGAAGCTCAATACAAAGGGCGAGATGAACTCCCTGAATTTCATAAACATGTTGGTTTTGTTATGAGCGAGAGTGAAGCCCTCGCGAATCGCTCGTCAAGTAGTGGCAGTCTCTCACATATGAGCGGCTTGATCAGACCTGGCCCAACCCGGCCCGGTCCGACCATAATGCTTTCCAGAAACTTATGTCTCAGCAACCACAGGGCTGATCACTCTGTAGTTTGCACCATATGATAGCCCCACTGTGTAAGATTTGTTTTTACAGGTTTCATCACACCCACGTGGTGCACGTGGCACGTGACACGCGCCAAAAGCAGCATGTCGAAAATCTTCAATAGAGGGCCACAGGCCAGACAATTTGTCGAAGAGGTAAGGAACCTGGTAGGCAGATAACCAGCAATATAGTCTAGCCATCTTAGGCGTGTAAGGTATTTTTCAGTGCTTTTAAATGGCCTCACTCGTGACTCATTGACAAAGGTATTTTACTGGTTTTAGGTAATGCTGGTGACTACACTGAAGAGACAGTTCTTGCTAAAGCTGCAAATATCATTCACAGGTGCATGCTCGGTCCCAACTCCAAATATGATGGAGGTTTATAAAATGGATGCCTTGAATCAGCTCCTACAAATCATTCTCCAGTTTATCTGCGTGACTGAGCACAGAACAGACATTAAATCACAGTGCAAACTGGTGCATCCAAAACAGCTATTGTTAAGGCCCAATTACTCCAGTATAGCTTTCATGTTAGGATCAAAGAAGCAGCAGCATGTCACAGGCATTCAAAAGACCGAGGAACACCATATCCAGTTTATGTTGGTTTGTCTGTCATTGCGAAGACCAGAAAGAATCATCTCATTGAAATGTTGCATGACAATGGCCTTAGTATTTCATATTACAGAGTGCTAGAAATATCACGACAACTTGGGGATGCTGTGATCACCATGTATGTTGAAGATGGTGTAGTATTCCTTCGTGTCTTAAGGAAAGGGTTATTCACAACAGCTGCCATTGACAACACTGACCATAATCCAACTTCCACGACAGCACAGACATCGTTCCATGCGATGTACATTTCCGTTTTCCAACATCCCAGCTCCGATAACAAAGGTCGATTACGCTAACCACCGCAAGTTCAAGGTGGTAAAATAAAAACAATCCCAGACCTTCCCTTGTCATGCACTAATATTCCTCCAACTCACTTCACTGAAAAGAATCCTAGACCAGTTACTGTGCCTCCAGATGTCTCCTCAACACTCACTTTATCCAAACCAGTCTTGGCACATGAATATGAATGGCCTGAAAAGGTGAGAGTCACTGAGGAAGTGAATGACTCTGTACATGTGTCATGATCCTTCAACCATGCATCAAAAATGAATAATTCACAATCTGAAGTAAGCATCACAACAAAGTATGACTTCTTCAAAAGAGAAGCACATTCAAGTAGCTCTACATAAAAGATACTGAAGGAGGACGTCCATCTTTCGACTTTTCATATCTTGTCACCTAATACAATTTTTTAAGCATGAAAGCAATCTATTCCCTGCCTCTCTGAGTGACAATGGACAGCTTCAAGTAACCAAGAAAACTAAACTGGCTGAGATCCTTGAATTCAAAATCAAGATGCCAGATCTTGAACTAGCGGCAGATGTTATTGACATCGATGGCTGAACATTAGTGAATGCCTTGGCACCCCAAGCATCAAAAACTTTCGGTCAATATGCCATGCAAGATGTTATTCCTGCAGTAAAGGCTTACGCCTCAAAGTACAAGTGCTGAGATATAGCTTTTTTGATGTTTACATTCCATCTAGTCTGAAGGCTGAGGCAAGAACAAAGCGAGGGCAGGGAATGAGAAGGAGGGTGACAGACTTCACGAAAACACACAATAATTGACACAACCTTCGGTGCGACAACACCAACAAAATGGAGCTCTTTCATTTTGTAGCAGACAAAGTTCCTGGCGTCTAAACAACAAGTATGATCGTTGTGACCAAAGGGGACAATGCATACTCCAGTCAAGCAATGTGTCTAAACAATGTACGGTATCTCCCTGTACTCATGAAGAGGTGGACACACGAATGTTTGTGCATGAAAAAGATTCAGTCCTAAATGGCAACGAAACAAGGTATTGATGATTAAAGTAAATGTCACAGATGTTATTGTAAAAGCAGTATCGTGTTTTCTGTCCCTGAAAGAATTGGGTCTTGCAAAACTGTGAATTGTTTTTGGTCAAGGACCAAGCCTGAAATGGATCCCCATTCATGAAATCTGCTCTGTACTTGCCCTGCAAAAAGCAAGAGGAATTCTGTTTGTCCATGCTTTGGTTGCTTGTGTTGTAGTGTCAGAATTTCGAGGCAAAGAAAAGAATTCTGCTTGGGACACTTGGTATGTATATCATCAGGCCAGCTGTCAACATCCACCAGTCATTGATGACGCTGATATACAGACTTTAGAGAAGGATGTAGTCACCATGTATGATAGGTCCTGTATTGCTGTAGGGTTAACGAGACACAACTGGACTTCTTTGCAAGAAAACAACGTACTGTACTTATAACACTATTCCAACAACTCAAAATTGCCTCCTTCAACATGCAAAACGTGCTGTCTTCTAGACAGGATGCATATGGATTCAGGCAACCATACGTAGGCCACAGTACCTGAATCCTAATGACTGGGGGTGTACAAAGCACGGAGAAGGATGGAAGTTTTGCTGGACGACTCTCCAACCTATTGGAAAGTGTTGCCAATAGCTGATGAAATGCAGATGTAAGACCAAAAGCCATGGAAGATGCAAATGCCTGAACTGCACTGCACTTTGTAGCTGTGTGTGCCAGTTCTACGATTCAGTAAGCACACAGTGATGCATCCAGATGCCTACCTACCACGAAAACCGAATCATCAAGTAAAATAGTAGGCAACTGAGATATAAATAATCGTAAATCTTCCAAAAATTATGAATAAATCCATGCAACAAAAGCAGATGTTGTGAAAATGGAATCTTCATGTTTCAAAATACAGGAAATGACCCCTCCAAGATTAATTCTGGATTTTTTTTTTTTATTATATGAAGATAATTGCATCTAGTAGGCATAATTTGGTGGCTAACTTGAAAAATGGTGTTCAGGTAGATTTTTTGTTTGGGTAACAATAATTTACTAATAAGCAGAGGGACAGTGTCATTTGTGACTTGCCACAAGGGCATGAGAAGTAAATACATCTTGTGCAGTGTCTGCGATAATTGGATGCATAAGAGATGTGGTGGTATTAGAGGTAGACTGCGAGAAAATGCTGATTTCATGTGTGTGGTGTGTCAAGAAGAGCAGGTGGAGATTGTCAGGCGTGAGGGGACTGGACTTGCTGGTGAGTCTCTTGAGTGTGTGGAAGAGTTTTGCTGTTTGGGAGACATGTTGTGCTGGAGGTGGGGCTGGAGCTAGCTCTGTGGCTAGAGTGAGGAGTGAGTGGAAGAAGTTCAGGGAGCTATTGCCTATCCTGACATTGTGAGGGCTCTCCATCTGTGCTAATGGATCTTTGTGTGCAACATTTCTTAGGAGTGTAATTCTGTATGACAGTGAGACCTGGTCAGCAAAAGAATAAGATATTCGCAGGCTCAAACGCACAGAAATGACAATGATTAGGAGGATGTGCAGTGCATCCCTGAGTGTGAGGCCTTGGGGGGCTAGTTTTACGATGGAAGAGTTGAGGGATAGGATGGGACTGGAATGTACTGGTGTTGTGATTAGGAGCGATAGATTGAGATGGTTTGGGCATGTAGAGAGGATGGGGGATGATAAGTGGGTGTAGAAAGTTAGAAGTGTTAATGTTGGGGTTTAGGGTTGCGAGAGGTAGACCGCAAAAGACCTGGAACAAGGTCACTTAGTGTGACCTCAGGGATAAGGAACTGAATAGAGAAACTACCAGTGATCAAGCAGCGTGGAGAGCCGCTATTTGGTGACCAAGGCCTGTGCAAGCAAGCATGTTGGAGCCTTAAAAAATGAGGGAGATTAAAGGTGAACCACATGCAAAACTCATGCTTGTATCACCATCTGAACGATTTTGCACTTATATCTTTGACACAGAAGTAAGCTACCTTTCTGTTGTTTCTTCGGAGTAAAATGTATATGGGGCCAAAAAAATAAAACATTTTTTTTTTTAGGGTCCACAAAATAAAACGCCTTGGACACCGCTGGTCCAGGGGATATGGCGCTCCAACCAAATGTGACCTACAAGGGTTTATATCGAGGTGATGATTGAGTTTTCCTGCTCACATAAACGAAATAGGGGAAAAAGACTGGTCACCCTTGTCTTAAATGTCTGGACTATGTAGCCTAGCAACGTGCGCCGACGCTTCTGTTGGAACAATAAAAAGTGAATGATAGATAGACTCAATGAATAATGACTACAATACTTTCAGCCTACTTGAATGTTTTTAAAAGGTTTGGCCATGAAGATGGAATGGAGAATGGCAGGAAGACTAGAATATATGTAGGTGAGGTGGAGGGGACAGGAGGAGTGGAGGATCGGGCATGAGGTGAAAAGTTGAGGTGAGGAGGTCTGTGAATGAGGGTGGTGTGAGTCAGAGGCAGGACATCCCTTTAACGGAGGACAAGGTGGCACGGGGGTGATGTGTCTTTGCCCAGCCCATTTGGGATTAAGGCGTCTGGTGCTAGACAGACTGACAGAAAGATATATATATAAATAGCTAGGTAGATAGAATCCATTAGAGGAGAGATTGATAGATAAGTACACTTAGGGAGAAAGACAAGTAGACTGACAGATATTTCGAAAAACTGTTTGATAGATAATATTAGGAGAGTGTATTGAGGTTTTGACAGCCTCGAGATACTGTGGAGAAATTATCAAAATACTGAAACTTAACTAACTTTCGACATTTTTCAACATTACTGGTTAATTTAGCAAAGTCTCAGTTACTGCCTTCATCCGATGACCTACCTGTTTATTTTATATATGCAACAACAAGAGGATTTCCTTCATCCTGAGAGAAGCTTTGAGAAGCAGAAAGGTTATACATGTCATTCATTTTCCCTTTCATTGCAACAGATCTTCTAAGGGTTGAATTCATGGTCTTGTGGTAGCAAAAATAAGTGGGAAAATAAGTTATCGGATTGAAGCCCATAAATTTCTGTTAATGCTATAGAGTGGAACTGCACATGTTGCAGTAAAAGAAATAGAAAATTGCATTCAGTAGTTCCGAGGTTGTTTCACTGAGAGAAACATTGGCCTGCTTACTCTGGAATGCCTGGCCAATATTTCCGATGATATCCTCACATTCTTGATAAAGGGGGATAGGTGGAAAAGTGATTAGCATGTTCAGCTCATGCCTGGAAGTATCAGTGTTCGGTGAAAAGTGAAATGTGTGGAATCTTTTCCCACACAGAGAGAGGTCCTGAGTTAGGGCTATAATTGTGCAGAGATTTTAACTACAAAATGATGGGCTAATGGCTCTAAGTGGGTTTGACACCTAAGAACTAGCAAATTTTTGTTGGTTAGTGGTCCCATATCAGTACTATTAAATAAACTACTGTTGTGTCTGATGTCGGAGAGTTATATTGTAATTGAAATGTATATAATTTGTCTAAAATGTGATGATATAATAATTGCAATCTATCTATCTATCTATAAGCAGACACCTTAAGCCCGTTAGGAGTGGCCACAAACAAATCGTCTTCATGTCATCCTGTACCCTGCCATTTTGCTGTCCTGTCCCCAGCTCACATTCACTTTCACACGTACCTCTCCATCCCATTCCTTCATCTTATCCTCGGCCTTCCCCTCCGTCTACCCACCTCCAATTCATTCACATACACTCTCCTTGTTAGTCTCTCGCTCTTCAACCTATACCCATGGCCAAACCACCTCAACATATTTTTCCTAAGGTTTTCTATCACATCCACATTCACACTACAGCGCCCCCGCACATCCTCATTTGTCGGTCTGCACCTCCATGCAACTCAAATAACTCATTTCCACTGCTTTGACTCTGGACTTGTGTCATTCCAACAAGGTCCATGTTTCACTTCCAAAGTAAGAGTTAGTATCACAGTATTATCATGCAGTTACTTTATCACTTCCATGCTCACTTCCCTATTGCCTATCACTGCTTTCAAAGAACCAGCTGCCTCTCTTCTTCACTGAACCCTTTCAAGCACTTCATCCTAAAAACTTCCATCTTTACTTGTCACACTACCCGAGTACTTAAATGCGCCCACATTTTCCATTCCCCCACCATCCAGACTTCATTTCTCTTGAAAACCACAACTCTATTCCTTCCTACATTGACCTTTAGATTCCGTTTCTTAAACAGTCCCAAACTCATTCACCAAGCTTTTCAGTTTCCCTTTGTCTTCATTTAACAATATGGTAACATCAGCAAACAATAGAACAGGAAGTTTTGAAACGCTGCCCTCTCTCATTAGGGCTGATCGAACATTCACTGTCCTCTTTTACATCGCTTTTATAACTCCATCTATATACAGATTTTGAAACCATGGAGACGTGACACATCCATGTTTCAGTCCAACATTCAGACAGAAAAATTCACTCCGCTCACCAACTACACGTACTGCAGCCCGAGTACCCTCACGGCATTCAATAGCTTCCTATTTACTCCATATGTTATTTATATTTTTCCCATTCCTTGTCTATTCACTGTGTCATATGCTTTCACCAAGTCCCTGAGGCCTCATACAATTTCCTTCCTTCTCCAGAAACTATCCCACTAAAAATTTAGGATCTGATTAACAAACCCTCTTCCCCTCTTAAAGCCTCCCTGTGTTTCTCACACTAAATCATCTGTTACTTCCCTAACACTGTCAGTAAGTATCTTACCATATACTTTTAGTATTACATTAACCCGCCCCGTTCCGACCACTTTTCCACCACTGACTCCCCCCAATTCCGACCATTTTTGGATTTTTTTTTTTTTTTGGCTCAAACCTCCGTTTTTGGTGAGAAACATCGAAAAATCATTGAGAAATCGTTCACCTGAGGTTTAAAATACTCGATACAGGTAGCAGTATCTCCTCACCTTACTGTGTTTTCTATCAGGCTAGCTCCAAAGAAAACGAGTTCTATGGGAGGGTAACCATTCCACACCACTCATAAACGGTATTTATTTATTTATTTGGTATGAATTTATATGTAGTACAAGAGTATATTGGTTTTCACATGGTATTATAGGCAATATAAGCATTGTTTCACTCACCAAACACATCAACATACCTGACCTTTTTTGGCAACATTACATGATCATCATTTCTGACTGTTTCTTCCTCTAATGCTATGTAAAGTTTGTCCACCACCTTGTCAACGGTTGGGGAATCACTCTGGCCCTGAATTTCGTACTGTGGGACGACATGTCTTTACTGGCCAGGTCACTGGTAACAGGTGAATTGCCGAGACAATGGCGTGCGGGGGGGGGGAGGTCATGCTGGGTAAGCATTGTCCCTGCCTGGCATCTTGTAGAGGAAGGTGTCCCATGTATACTTACCAAAAATCACTCGCGAAAATTGAAAATTGTGCAAATTAGGGACCTTGCAATTGATTTGTGTTTATGTACGTCAACGGGATTGGCAGTGACAAAACGTGTGGACGTTCATTCACGTCAATGGGACGCGACAGGTTAAGAAGATAAATGTCTCAGTGATTACTGAACACCTCATTTTCCCTTCTCCCTTTCTACAGGGGAATAATTATTCCTGTCTTCCAATCCTCTTGGATTCAACCTTCCTCTCAGGTGAGTCTGAACATTTTTCATATCATTTCTACTACTTTCTTCCTCCTATGCTTTAGCACCTCTTCATTACTGCTAATTCTTCTGCTTATGCCGTCAATCTTTCGTCTCTGTTGGGCTCCTCTGATCACAACCTTATTGCTTTAGCTGTGCTATCACTTCAGTAAGGTCTGTAGACTCTCCCACGAAGCTTCAGTTGTGGCATTTTGGAGCCGCTGACTGGGTTGCCCTCAGGCAGTATTTCTTTTATTTTCCCTGGAATGATTGTTGCCCCCATGGCCGAGAGCCATCTGAGTGTACATTGCGCATTACGGAGGTTATTCTCTAGGGAACAGAAGCATACATTCCTTTCTCATATCCTGTGACTAATGAAAAAAAAAAAAAATTGGTTTAATCATGCTTATTCTAATGCTGTCTTCAACAAGGAAGGGTCTACAGTAGGTACTGGATTCGAAACACCCTTGAATCACATCTCTTTCATGTTCCTGCCCAGAATCATGCTAAGTTAGTTCTTAACACTACTTAAAATATTTTCACTCTACTTCAGTAAATGCTCTAATCTCTTCAACTCAAATTCTTCCCACTGCTTCTGGCATCTTGCCAAAAACCATTCAAATGACATCTTTCCCTCCTGTCTTCCACTCTAATGGCTCTGTAGCTATTTCTTCTACTGATAAAGGACAACTCTTTGCTCAGACTTTCTCCTCCAATTCCACCTTAGATGATTCCTGTGCTGTTCCTCCATATTTTCCTCCCTCCGATATACTCATGGCTGACATTAAAATTTCTTCAGTTGATGTATTTCTTGCCATCACTGGCCTCAATACGAACAAAGCATATGGGCTTAATGGGGTTCCTCCTGTTGTCCTCAAGAACATTGCCTCTGTGCTTACACTCTGTCTAAGTATACTCTTTTGCCATTGCCAGTCAACTTGTACCTTTCTTTCTTGCTGGAGATTTCCTCTCATTCAGTCTGTCCCAAAGAAGGGTGACCTTTCCCATCCCTCAAACTATCGCCCAATTGCATTAACATCCTGTGTTTCCAAAGTTTTTGGGTCTATTCTTAACAAAAAAAAAAAAAAAATGTAAAGCATCTTCCCAATCGCAACCTTCTTCCTGTCTACGTGGGTTCTGCCAGGGATGCTCCACTAGTGATCTTCTCCCCTATACTTCAGACTCCTGGTCATACCCTTCTCGAAACTTTGGCGAAAGCTTTGCCATTGCACTTGACATTTCAAAGGCTTTCGATAAAGGTTGGAATAAACTGCTCTCTTACGTTTTCTATCCTTCTGTCTGTGCCTTCATCTCTACCTTCCTTTCTGGTCGTTCTTTCTGTTGTTGTAGATGGCCATCTTTCTTCTCCTAGAGCTATCAATAGTTGTGTTCCTCCCGGCTCTGTCTCATCACCAACTTTCTTCCCTGTATTCATCAATGACCTTCTAAGCTGTACTTCTAAACCTATCCATTCACACGCTGATGACTCCACCCTTCATCTTTCCATTTGCTTCCCGCAGCATTATCTCAGCAGTTACTTCAACAAACAGCACACCAAATGTCGGACTTGGCTATTATCTGTGATTAGGGTAAAAGTAATCTTGTGTAAATAAATCATAAACTTAGCTTCTACATCTCTCAACCCATCTAAATCTTCTGCAGGAGTATCCTCGAATTCTTAGCAATATCCAACTCAATCCTGCATCATCTTTAAACTTACTTAGGGTTTCATTCTCTCGGGATCTATTTTGGAAAGATCATATTACCTCTCTTGTAAAATCTGCTTCCAAGAGATCTGATGTGCTAAAACAACTCTGGACCTTCTTTATCTTTGCACAGTTGTTGACTTTGTGCATGGGTTTTATTCGTGTCTGTATAGAGTGCAACTCTCACATGTGGGGAGGCTTCCTACTTACAGCTATTCTCAGCAAGGAGGAGTCAACGACTTTTCGTCTTATTAACTCTCCTCCTTTGTTATAAGTGAAGGCATTCATCATCCACTCGTTCAGTGTACAGTAGTGCTGATCTAGGTTGCCTGTCCTTCCCTCTCTTCCTTCCCTCTTTCCTTCCTTCCTTTCTTCCTCTTGTCTTCCTTTCCTTCATCTTTTTCCTCTTCCTTCTTTCTGATGGTGACTGTACACTGAGTGACAAGTCAAATGGGTTCCTGTACACCAAGAAACCATTTACCATGCTGGGTGATAACCATATAACCAAAGTATGGCGCCTGGTGGTTTAGTGGGTAATTTGGGCACTACAATCGGATTGAGCCAGTGCAAGCTTATATACAAGTTTTTTTTTTTTTTTTTTTTGGCTCATGTAAGTCAGGGGTCAGTGAGGCTGGTCACTCTCATCTTAAATGGCAGGACCAAGTTGCTTAACCCCAGGTGCCTATGCTTCTCATGGGGCAACACTGGATTTGATGATGAATTAATGAACTCTCCTCCACTTACTGGTTCCCTTCAATCTCTCTCTCTTCGCTGCATCGTTGCATCTTTATTTCTGTTCTGTCGTTACTTCATTGATCACTGCTCCATTGAACTTCTGCATGCATCCCTCCGCCACTACCGTGGGGGGTGTAGCACCCGCCTGACAACAAATTCTCATCCTTTTTCTGTCTAACTCTCTAATGCAAGAATTTACCATTACTCCCAGTCCATCATGTATACAACAGGTCAACTCAGGAACTGTCTCCTTCATTCTGTATTTCCAACTGCCTATGATCACCACTTTTTCAGACACAGTGTGTCCAGGCAACTCGAAACGAAAGGATCTTGATTTTGGCTCTCTGTTTCCCTTTTTATTTTTTATTTATTTATTTATTTTTTTTTTGAGGGAACAAATTACGGGCTCATAGCCTTTGGTTCCTTCTACCTTCTACTGTATTAAAAAAAAAATATCACGCACAATCAATTCCTTGGGCTTTCCCCGTTTTGATTTTCTTCATTTCTTCTACTACTTCCATCCTATTGTTCTCTTCCTCCCTTGTCATCTCCCTCTTTCTACCAGGCATTCCCCAGCCACTTATACTCGCGTTACTTTCATTCTCTATGTTCGACAATTCCTTATAGTGTTCTCTTCATTTTCTCATTTTCCTCCCTTTTTGTCTCCCTCTTTCTGTCAGCCATTCCCCAGCCACTTATAATCGCGTCACTTTCATTCTCTATGTTCAGCAATTCCCTATAATGTTCTCTCCATCTCATTCTTCTCCCTTCTCCATCAGCAATGTGCCATTTCTATCTTTCGCTCTCCTACTACCTTCATTATCACCCTCTCTAACTCTTTTTACCTCCTTCCAGTCTTTTCTTACATTCCTTCCAATTTACACTCAAATTCTTTCTAAATTCTTGATCCATTCTCCTCTTTCTCTCTCCTACTAATTTTTTCACCTCTCTCTTCTCTACCTGTAACTCTATTCCGTCTCTCAACTTCCTCCAAGCCAATCACTCCTCAACTTCTCGCTTATATTTTGTATTTTTTTTTTTTATGCTCATGCAACCTTTCTATCCTCTTTATAGGAACTCCTTCCTCTTGCCCTTTTCTACTTTTATTAATTCTTCATCTCATTTGTACTTTGATTTTCACCACCACCACGTTGTAATCAGAAAGTTCACGTCCCCTACTTATGCATGTTTTCGTATAAGTGCAAACCTTCTCATTCTCTCATTCACACACCTACAATCAATCGTTGCCTTCCGTACATTTAGTTCACCACCCTCACTCCTTATCACTCGTCATTTATACCTGTGAATCATTTTGTGCTTCAAGAGGGTATTGGCTATCACCAACCCTCTCCCCCCACAAATTTCCACTAGAGCACCAGCATTCTTATCCACTTGTGCAGGTACACCCCACTCACCAACTACTTCCATCCACCTTCACATTCTCTTCTTTTTCATTCATATCTCCAGTCAAAAACACAGGCTCACTCCTCTCAATATTTTTCATGCATGCTTCCACATTTGCCAAGAACTCTTCTTTCACTCTGGTCACAAGGTCTTCCACTGGCTCATATACACACATATTCACCCATGTTTGTGTTCCTACTTTCAGTCTTATCTATACAATCCTTGAACCAGCTGATCCATACTCCCATACATTCTCCTTCCATTTTTTGCACACAACAATTCATACTTTCTCCTTTGCTCTCTCGCCCTCACGTACTGTACTCCCACACCTATACCCAATCCTTATTCCTACTGCCTGACTCTCTCACCTCCCCATTCCGTCTCAGTCAGTCCACCTATGTCCACTTTCACATCCTGAAGCACCTGGGCATTCTCTCTCTCTCTCTCTCTCTCTCTCACCTCATCATTCGCACCCCTCACATTCCACGTTAGAATCCGTACCATGTCCTTTGTCCAGTCCTTGGTCGTCACCTGTAGGTCGGTCCTGGTCCGAGGCATTTTATTTATCTTTTTAGTTAGTTGTTTTCCTGGGAGAGGCACTAACCCTCCGCCAACTCACTTGCTGACACGTAAGGAACACATATTGTTAGGTTATTAGATTACCATCCTGCTTATAAAATTATTTCCTGACCTGCAGGAAATATAAGATAGCTAATATTCCATGCATTAAGATTCCACTAGCTAGCATCTGTTGACGTGGAACTTTCCAGTAAGAAAACCGAATTAGGTCCAGTAATACTGATACTGAAACTGACTGCAGTTTTTTCTTGAAACTAAAACAAACACATATAGTTACGTTTATCGTACTGTAATTTAGTATTATATAGTGGTTTTAATTCTTGTAAATGGCTAATGATGTAAGTGGCAACTCCGAATGAGCTAGGAGGGAGCAGCCATTTATGTCCCCACCATCTGTGTGGAAGAAAAACAATTAAAACATTTGGATATAGCTCTGCAAGACACCACATGCTCCCACAAAGCACGCCCACGCCCATCGCCGTCTGAGCTTCAGTATACAGTATACCATTCTGTTCTGGTCATTAATTCCGCCGACGAAGATGGAGGAGGTTATGTATTCATCCCTGTTTGTTTGGACACAAGATATATCAAAAAGTTATTGACAGATTCCAGCGAATTTTTGAAATATGAGGGTGATGCACCAAGGAAGAGTTATTTAAATTTTGGTGATCGGAGTTCGAGTCCCTGTTCTGTACTATGATTTTTGGTTTGTTCATTTATCCTCCAGATATTTCATAAAGCTATTTATGGATATCAGTCAAATTTTGTGGATATATTAGTCATGCACCAACAAAGAGTTTATCTAAATATTCGTCGTGATCTGAGTTCCATGGTTTAGGCTTTATAGGAGGTATGTACTCTCTTAGTGCTCTTAATTGTTATTATAATTGTTGGTCAGTAAATTAGATTGATTTAAGAGAATCGAGAGTGGTAAAAATAGGTAGGTTGTCCACTTAGATTCAACCCCTCAGAGATATAACTTACAGTTTATCCCTATCCTATCCTAACAAGTGTTAAAAAATTGGCCATGGTAAATTCGAGATTCGTTCACACCTTGACACACATAGTTTTCACAATACAGGCTGTAGTCTTATTTATGTGTATATTCAGATTAAAAGGAAAGAAAAAACGTATGATATTTGAATAACGATCTGAATTTGTCCTCTTGGTAAATGAAATCGTCTGTGATCATTTCTACGTTTACTTTTCATTTCAGTGGGACAGAGGATCAAGATAATAATTATTATTATTGTTATTATTCTCTCCGACATGGAGAATATGTTTTCACCCCTGTTTGTTAGTTTGTATGTCTGTTAGCAGAATTACTCAAAAACTAAATGAGAGATTTGGACCAACTTTGATGGGTAACCTAGATAGCCCATGTCCCAAGGAACAATGGATTAAGTTTTGGGACCATTTTTTGTTAATTTGTTTGTCTGTTAGCATGATTACTCAAAAACTAATAGAGAGATTTGGACTAAATTTGGTGGGTAGATAACCCATGTCCCAGGGAATAATCTATTAACTTTCGGGACCGATCCGGATTATTACAGATTCTGAATCCGGAAAACACTTTTTGCGAAACCCTAATAAATGATGAGAAAACCTAACCCATCATGAAGAGCGGTTTGGGAACTAATTGCCCCTGTCGAAGAGATGGGCTCCACTGGGTGCCCCTCTAGTTATTATTATAATTACCATCATTTTTAATATTATTAAATCCACTATGATGATGATGACGATGATGATGATGATGATGATGATGATGATGATGATGATGATGATGATTTACTGTACAGGCGCTCCTGTCCTCAGGAACCTAACCCCTTACCTCTACTCCCTCCTTATTCATATGATGGATCCGGTACTGCAGTGTTCTACCCCTCCATATCATCCCACACGGAACTAACAAACATTCATCCATCAAATAAGCTCCTTCCCTAATGCATATACTGTATATCTCGCGGAAGTTTACACTCAGTTTCTTAAGCACATACAAAGCCCTTTTACCCACGACATGTGTTGTGATGTATGAATGTGGTAAAGGACCTGAATCCACGAATAATTCAGGGTAGTGAAGCCTTCTCTCCCACATACACCCCTCCTAACCTCCCTTGGTACTGTGGAAAGATATGGTACATAACGGAGTGAGCAATTTCGTCGTGTAGTGATGATAATGGTGTCTGTATTTTTACCACTGTGGTTATAATTGAAATTCCAGTATTTTTACCATCTCACTATAATACAGATATTGCCGATTTTCCTCTGTATCGTAGAAAAGAGCATTTTGTTTCTTGGAGATGCTTAAAAGTTTCACTATGTAGAGAAAAAAAGGGCTAATTTATTCAGGGTAGCTGTATTTTTTTCACTGAATCGCCAACATTACATGAAACATTTTCCGCTTCTAGGCCAATAAATGACTAAGAGTTTTATATTAACATATGAGCAAGAAAGAAAAGAAAGCGAAAATATTGGTGCCTTGTTCGAATGAAAATCGGCTAGTTAACAGTTTTATATGAAGATTAAAAAAATAAATGAATAAATAAAAAATACAAAGGGGGAACGGAACCAAATGTTGTTGAAGTGAGGCAGTGAAAATAAGCTGGAAAATAAATTTAAATAAAGGCCTCAGAGAGGCAAAGAAAGAAATGTTGGTGTCCTTTTTATGAATGAAAATTATCAGTTCAAGGTTTTAAATTAAAGTAAATGATGAACAGAATGAAATATCAGTGTGGATAGACACTAAGCAGGCAAAGATCGGCAAGACCTTTTGGTGTTTTGCGGGAGTCAAATCAAGAGACAGAGTTTTAAAGGATTACAAAAAAGAAAACTGAAGAACGATAAGAAATGTTGGAGTGGTGCGCATGTGAAAAGCCAAAGGAAGAAGGGTGGGAGAAGCTGTTGTGGTGCGGGAGTTCAAATCAACCGCACTTGTATTTGCAGTGTGGTGAGGAGGATTGAGGTGATCCCCAGAAGCTGAACGGTGGGGCGTGCGCTGCCTCACAGGATCGGGGTGTTGGGCATCTTGTTTCACGTATGGTATGGTAGGTATGGCAGAAGGTCACTGTGCTCTCTGAGCCGAAGGATGTGCTTCTCATTTGATTCAGGTCATATCCTGGTAATCTCTTCCAACTTATTATTGACTATCGAGTCAAAGAGGTTAGATATAATCAAAAGGCCTTCAATACGAGACGCCTTCACTTGGTTGACCATTATCATCTGTTGGTAGTAAAGCCAAGACGGAACACTCAGATAGTTCCACACCCTCGAGACCGCGTCTTTCAGTTGGTTTGACGTCTAACCTTTAACCCTTCGCTTTCCCCTTGACCTTTGACTACCTCTTCTCAAAACTGACTCACTTCATCGTTACCAAATGCTCAGCTCATCCACCAAGCTTGGTTCAAAACGGTTCAGAAGTGTTTATCTTACCTCGTGATCTTCACCTCTGAGCTTAAAACTTTATACTTTGTTCCGTCGAGACTGAATAAAAGCTATTTGAGCTACATGACGGAACCTTTGATCATACCTTGCGACCATTACGTTTGATCGATTGATCTCAAAATTACATAATTTCCTTTCTTTCCTTGTCGCTCAACCCTCCCACCAAGTATGGTCAAAATAGGGTCAAAACTCTGAGTTGGCCTTGCAAGACTAAAATTAAATAGTGATATTGCCTGGTTTCAAGGTGTATAGGAGGCGCATACTCATAATCCCTTCAGTATGATGTTGTATCTCATTAACTTCTTGCTGCCACCAGACGATTTTATTTACCTTAGGAGGAACCGCTATTTAATGAGTGGTTAATTAAAGGTATGTCTAGCCTGCCGTCCATATCATCTCCTAATTTGACGAAAATATTCTGGTAGGGACAAGATTAAAACAAAATAGAGATGCGGCATTTGCAAGCAATTGTGTGATTTTTGCAGAAATTTGCATCTTAAATATAAATATAGCATATGCTTGTGCTTGTGTTGATAATTACAAAGAAAAGAATTACAGAAGAAACAGGCTAAGGGACATGTTCATGTCAAAACCTGTCTGTGACAAGACTTAGTTGGAATCCGAACCAAACACATGCTGTTATTGGGATGGTTGTTTTGGTGCCTGGTGGGTCTACCCCTGCTTATTAGTCATTAAGCAACCGTGTTTTCTCACTTTCTGGGCTATAACTTCATTTCAAATACATCAATAAAAAACAATTTAAGGAAGGAGTCCTGAGGTGCCAGTACCAGGTGTACAACCATAATAGTTTTCAGGCAAATCAGTCAGGATACAAACTCATGAGGCTATTGCAGTGAGAGTTAGTTAAATGAATGAGAAGAAGTAAAACGAACGAATATTCTTGCTTTCTGAAAATGTAAAAATACATCACCGGGCTGAAGGTGATACGGATTTGAGGACTATATTCTAGTGGCATAAAAGACTGTATCAACCGCTACCTTGATATTTGCTTTTACATTTTACACCTGAACATTCTCTATAATGTTACTTTTATTCTTCTAATATAAAGAAATTTTGCATTAATTAGAAACAAGAATATGTTGAGGTGTAATATTCAGAATAAATCTCTGAGAAAGATGCGCAACGAAATCTCCAATAGTCACTTAGAACACGATCCTCGAAACTGATGCTCACTATACATGACCTTCATTCCAGTTGGTGCCTTAAACCACTACATCGTCATGTATGAACAGCTAGGTGTTGGAGGTGTAAAAGGGTATGGAAGAGAGGAAGAGGAGGGGGACTGAGAGGGAAGGGAAGTGGAAATGGGAAGGGAAAGTCAGGAGTAATGGAAGGTAAGAGGAGGGAAAGGGATAGGTGAGAGGAGTGGGAGGGACGGGGAGGGAAGGATGATATGGAGGTAAGGGGAGGGTAGGAACGGCAAGGGAGAGACGAGAGGGAAAAGGAGAGAAGGGAAAAACTGGGAAAGCAGAAAGAGGAGGAGAAGGGGGGAGAGGACTGAGAGGCTTCACCCCTCAGCGCCGCATTCTTTTCGCCACAGTGGTTTTCAACAGTGCATCTCCTTTAACGGTTTATCCTGCATGTTACACCTTTATGTATATGCTCTTATGTATTACTGATCCAAAGTATATCGATATTCAAAAGTTGTGAATAACATAAGAGAACATTATGACTTACAATAAAAAACAAACTTATGACAAATCTGCTCAGAAATCTTGTACTGTATGTATCGATTACACAGCTCATCGATATTTCCTTATGCCAGACTCTGGACATCAACTTTATGGTTCGTTTCCAACGGCACAGTAATCCTGCTGCCTGCCACGCTGCACACGTCAACAGTTTGGCTCTAATACCTATTATCCACACAATATACATGTTAGGAATGTCTTTCAGGACTGTTCTCGTACTGTTAACGAGGGTGCCTTTATTCATGTCGGTGAGTGTAGTGGAAGATCAGTAAAGTGTGCGTCAAAGAATTGCAGACCATTAAACTGTCCCTGCCTCAGCCTGAGATGGACCTCACGTCCATCCAGACAACAGACGACCGCTCTATCCACTCAAGCCCCCCTCCCCCCTTCCTCTACTGCGTGAGTTCATTTTTTTTCGCTACACACACACACACACACACACACACACACACACTAATCACAACACAGGTCATGGGTAAAACGCATTTGTGCTAACAAGTCTAAACTTTATATCCTGATGGTATACTGTACAGTAGTCATGGTGAATAACTGATACTCTGCTGCGATATTATGTACGGCAGTAGCAGTAGTAGTAGTAGTAGTGGCAGCAATAAGAGAGAGAGAGAGAGATAGTAGTAGTGCCAGCAATAAGAGAGAGAGAGAGAGAGAGAGAGAGAGAGAGAGAGAGAGAGAGAGGGGGGGGGGGTATGAGAATGGATGGGAGAGAAAAAGTTGCATGCATAATTTGATGCTAAAGGAAAATGGAGCGAGGCTAAGTTATGATGGGGAGGGAGATGTGTACGGAGGAGGGAGGAAGAGGAGATAAGGGAGAAAGGAGGAGGGAAGAGAAGAAGAAACAGAGAGGGAAGGAGGGAAGGAGGAAAAGAGATAAGAGGCGGGAAGAGAAGGCGGAAAAGACAGGGAAGGAAGTAGGACGGGAATGAAGGGAGATACTAGGAAAGAGAAGGGTGCGACAGAGTTAACACGTCTGTCACCTCGTTCCGCGCTGGCCACCCTTGGCCACAACTGGCCACACTTAAATAGTATCTTTATATGAGTCAAGCTCTGTACTAGGTTAAACTAATTGGTTTTCAAATACAGTACAGCAAGTATAAGCAAAAATTTGTTCAAATAATAGAATACAGCCAGTTAGTGGAGGAATGAGCTGATCAAGCTTCATCAGCTGTTTCGTCTATCACAGGCGAGTAAGGAGATACCACAAGATGAGCACCATCTTTAGTGAAGTGAATATGGAAGGAGTTAAGAAAAGGGATAAAGGTAGAAACAGGATGATGATTTTTACCAGGAACTGGTTGAAATGGAAACATATAACTTACTAGTAGAGAGGATGAACAAATTGGAGAAGGCTTTTCAGAGTGAAATGGATCAAATTAAGAAGCATTTGCGCATGCAGAAGGAAGAAAATGAAAAATTAGTAAAGGAATTAAACAAAAAAATCACAACAATAGATAAGGTGTCAGTCGAGGTGGGTTCACTTAGAAGGAAGTTTAGTGAAATGGCAGGTACAGTTGTCATCCATGAGAGTATTATGGAGAAGTTTATAAATACTACAGAGACAATTAGGCAAGCAAGCAGTCTGATAGACCAAAGCAGTGATACTGAAGAGAAACCCAGGTCAATGGAGTGATGCAAGGTTACAAAGATGATGTGGAAACTACGTGTGCTGAAATGGTGAAAGTAAGGAAAGACTTAGAAACAAGAGTCGAAGAAAAAAATATTAGAAAGGAAGTGAAAAAAAAGAAAAATCCAAATAACCCCAAATTGGTCAAAGATTCAGCAGATATCAACAAATCTATTGTAATCATTTGTATAGATGAAGATGAAATTTAAAAATAAAATCGAGGAACAAAAAGGAGATGGCAAATATAATGAGCATACTGAAGGAAATATCAGAGGAAATTTGTAATAAAGACATAGAGGAACACAAAAGGCTACGGAAAAATGAGAGAAATAAGTCAAGGTCCCTGGCAGTAAGCTTCCAGAGTGTGAACACTGTGGAGGAAATACAAGAAAAAAAAAAAAAAAAAAAAGGAAACTCGTGGAAAAAGAGGAAATTAAAAAAAGGATGGATAAAAAGATGCCTAACTCAAGAGGAATTGGGAATACTAAAGGAGAAGAGGGAGAAGGCAAAAACAATGAACAAGGGAAGATCAGAGGAAGAGAAGAGTACCTTTTTTGAAAGTAAGTGAATTGCAGGTACGAAAGTAAGGAGAAATTAGTAGACTCAAGTTATGGCAAGTATGTAAACAAGATGATTAAGTTAATGTACTCAAATATAGATGGAATAGTGTCTAAATTCTTAGAAATAGAAGAATATACCGAAGAAAATTAACTACATATTATTTCCCTGAATGAAACAAAATTAACCCCAAAGATATCTAACGATAACCAAAACTTAGAGGAATACAATATATGGAGATATGACAGAAATTTAAGAAAGGGAGGAGGAATTATAATCTTATCAAAGAAAAATCTACAAGTCAAAGAAATAAAACTAGATATGCCCTCACAAGCAGAACTGATTCCATTGGAGATTAGCAGGGAGGGTCAGAGACAGTTTGAGGAAGACATTATAAATAAAATTAGTGATCAACCTAAGCTATTTTACAGCTACATCCGAAGAAAAACCAAAGTTAAAGATAAAATACAGTCCATTACGGATGAGGGCTTCATTTATACACAAAAGAAAGATTTTTTTGAAGCACATAATAAAAATATCCAATCAGTTTTTACAACAACAAAAAAAAAAAAAAAATTGAAAGACATGAAACATGCATACTCACACGTATTACCATATATACAACTATCAGAAAAAAAAGTACAGGAGGAGTTAAGTAAATCAGACAAAGGAAAGGCAAGTGGTCCTGACGAAATTTCAGGTTGGGTACTACATGAATGTTGAGAGTTAAGCAGACTATTGTATTTAATATTAAACGAATCCTTAGGTCAAGGTAAACTACCTGATATATATGTACATAATCAAACTTTTTCTCTCATCAGGTATAAAATATAACATTTCTAGACCTATTATTGACAATGATCCCGAATATGCAGTCCATTTTAGCGTAGTACATCACAATTTTATGGAAACTACCTTTTATCATTTTGGTTGAATTTTACCATTTGACGCATATGCGTACTTATAAAAACGAAGATTTTCATAGAATATTGAGGTTTCGAAGTTTTTTTTAGGTATGTCGATTCCTTGTACAAATTCAGTGTCTCCAAATAGTCCATATATACAGTACGTTGCATTTTCACCCAAATTGAAATAACAAAGCAGGAAACTCTCCTGCAAGACATATAGCAGAGAGTGAGTTTCAGTGCACTTTGGCAAAGGTCAAATTACTCAAAATCGTCGCGCTTCAGACTTCTTTCGATGCTGCGTTCGAGGCTCATCCCTGTACAGCATCCAGCAGTAATCTGCGAGCATACTATCATTCCAGAAGCCTTGATAGTGATGCTTCATTGCACTAATATCTTAATGGAAGCATTCTTCCCGTTCGTCAGAGACGGCTCCCATGTTTTACTCGAAAGCTTCAAGGTGCAAATGGAGAAAATGAACTTTCAGAGACATCCGACACCCAATAGCAGCAAATGTATTGCAAAGTCTCTCAACACCATCTTCATAATCAGGTGACCTCTTGTTTCCCAGGAAATTTTCACATATCCACTTGAATGAGGTCCAGGCAGCCAGTTCCACATCGGCCAGATAGGTGCTGAAGTTGTGGTCTCTCAGAAATTCCTTTATCTGTGGGCCGATGAATATTTCTTCTTTCAGCTTAGCTTCAGTGATGTCTGGGAATTTGCTTGTGACATATCTCAATGTTTCAGTGTTACTTCTTCCCAGTGTCTTCATGAACTGCTTCATTAAGCCGAGCTTTATATGATGCGGAGGAAGAAGAATGTCTCTGGGAGCAACCAGGGACTCATTTGCGATGTTCAAAGTTCCTGGCTCGTGTGTTTGTCAAGGTGGCCATGTCGACTGCAGGTAATGCTTGGAAGTTGCACGGCAATCCCAGAAGCATAAGAAACAACAGTGCTTTGTGTAGCCTGATTGCAGTCTCAACAGCAAACCGATCACTTTCAAGTTTTCACACAACTTCCATTTGTATTCTTCATATTTTATGGCATCTAAAAGGGCTGCAATGTTTTCATTGCACTCTTTCATGTGTACTGAATATCCTAAAGCACAGAAGGTTTCATATTGTGCGGCAATACTGCTTTCAAGCTTTTCTTCGATGAATCAATGAATGAACACTGAGAAGGATCATGCTCCTGTTACAGGCAGCAGAACAATCCATCAATATCGTAGCAAAAACATAGTGGTCCATCAACAGAAAAATATGAAGAAAGATCCTCATCTTGTTTCTGAAGTATGTTACTCAAACATCTTTCTTGAGCAGACATTTTTCTTTCAAATGAGATGCCAAAAGTTCAGCCTAGTCCTTCGGTAGTCCCAAATTTCGAACTAAGTCGTTCAACTCTGCTTGAGAGAACTGTTCAGGTGTGTTTTCATTGTCGCCTAAAAACTCTACATTCTCAACTGCTTCATCTGACTCAGTTTGGGCCACATATTCGTTCTGATCATCGCTACTGGTGATACCATCTTCTGGTGGTAGTGGAATGGGAGGACCTTCATTGTTGCGCGGCATTGGTCTTATAGCGGATTCCAAACTGGGGTAAGCACTCTTGTGCTTGTTCTTAACAGAAAACCCGGATATGTTGAACTGCAGAAGTAACAATCTGTAGCATGATCTTTCGGCGCCCTCCATATCACAGGAACGGCGGATGTCATTACCTTTTTTTCTCTTATTCAGCCAATCTCTTAGTCCATTCGAACAAGCTGTACAAATTACATGCGGTATCCATTTTCTGTCTTGATCTGCAAGAGCACAGCCAAAGTACAGATAATAGACCTTCTTGATGTCGTTCATGATGTTGAGTTGCTGTATCTTGGGGGTGAATGAACCACAGACATAGCAGAACAATCGGGGCTATTTTTGCATTGCTTTGACATTGTAACTGATTCAATAAACAACAACAGCTGCAAAAATGCATAAGCAATGTTGAGGACAGGAATATATGTTAATACTGTTATATACGGTTTCAACATGAATTCATAAATCATCATAAAAATTAGACGTGAAAGCAGTAAGCGTATGAGTTTTTCGGAATCAGCACCTAAAACTCTGTCAAGAGCACCATAAAACTTTCGTGATGATTTTTTACTGTTGACTGGTAGGAAGAAATCATTGTTCCCCTCTTCAAGAAAGGGAATAGAATCCATTCAACTACAGACCATTATCACTGACCAGTGCTGTAAGGAAGATACTAGAAAAACTGATAAGAAAAGTTTGGGTAAACCACCTAGAAGAACACACTACGTTAACAGAAAGGCAGTTTCGTTTTAGAAAGGGAAAATCATGTGTTACCAATCTTTAAAGCTACTATGGTAGAGTTACAGAAACATTACAGAAAAGAGAAGGATGGGTGCACAGTATCTATTTAAATTTCAAGAAAGCATTTGACAGAGTACCACACCAAAGACTTTTATGGGAACTTTTTGTACCATGAAGGAGGTATCCAAGGCAATCTGTATTGTTAGGTGTAGGATTTCCTCAAAAAAAGAGAAATGAGAACAGTACTAAGGGTAAATTATTCATCACGGAGGGAAGTGACTAGTGGAGTTCCACAGGGCTCAGTGTTGGGACCAATTATGTTTTTAGTGTATATAAAGACACCGACAGTAACAATGGAAATGGAAGCTATCTAATTATGTTTGCTGATGATGCAAAAATACAAAGGAAAATTACTAACACTGATTCTTGCAAAGAGTTACAAGAAGAATTAAATAAGTTTCATGAATGGAGCAATAAATGGCAAATGAAATTTAGTGTGGACAAGTGTCATGTAATTAAGTTTGGCAAAAGTGAGAAAAGACTAGATTGGTATTATTAGTCTGAAAGATCAATCCTACACATATCAGAAAGGGAGAAGGACCTAGGAGTGATTATCAATAACAGACTATCTCTGGCTGACTATATCAGTGAGAAGGTACGTAACATGTATACATTGTTTGCTACTATGAGAATAGCATTCACATATATAAATGAAGACATGCTGAGAAAGATAATAACATCATTCATCAGACCAACCCTGGAGTATGCATCAGTTGTCAGAATTCCTCATCTCAAAAAACACATAGGTAAGACTGAAACAGTATAAAGGGCAGCTACAAGATGGGTACCAAGCTTAAGGGATCTAAGCTACGAATAAAGACTAGAAAAATCGAATCTACCAACACTACAGGAGAGAAGGAAAAGGGGAGACATGATTATGGTATATAAATGCATCTCAGGGAAAGAGAAAATAGACATAAATGGATATATAAGCTATGGGAAAGCATCAGCAAGAGGACACTGAAAAAAAAGAAGCTACATAAATAGAAAGGAGATAAAAATACAAGGAAATTCAGTTTCCGAAATAGGGAAACTGATCGGTGGAATGCACTACCGCATGAAACAGTGTGTGCCAGAACTACTCATAAATTTAGGAATATGTATGATAAACATGGTTTGATACTCGGGACAGTAAACTTGATTCATTCCTGTAAAGATACAATTAGGTAAGAACACACACACACACACACATACAATAATATAGATAGATAGATAAATAAATAGATAGAGAGGTAGATAGTTAGATGACCTTCGGTTTAGTGAACTGGAAACTGACAAAATCGATGGAAAATCAACTAATCTGTTCTCAAAGAAAAATGGAAAGGTCAGTGTCTGGATTATAAGAGACACGAAAATATTAATGTGGGAAAGAAAGCAGACTAAAATAAAAAACATTATGGAAGTTATAAAAGAAATGAAATGGAGATGGGCAGGTCATATAGTAAAATAGAGGACAGCCGATTGGGCAACAGGCTGACTACCTTCACTCCAAGAGACTGCAAGTGTAGCACAACAAAGCCACACAGATGGTGAGATGAGAGAGGAAATTTTGCAGGTATAACGTGGCAGAGATTGGCTCAGTCAAGGAATTCGTGGAGATGGTTAGGGCAGGCCATCGTGTACATCAGTGGATTTGCAACAGCTGCTGTATATATATATATATATATATATACATGTTTATATTTATGTATATATACAGCTCTTCTCAATAGGGTGGAGTAAAAGGCTATTCGCCTCATCAACTCTCCTCCTCTTACTGGCTCCCTTCAACCTTTGTCTCTTCGCCGCACTGCTGCCTCTTTATCTCTTTTAAATTGCTACTTCAATGGTCTCTGCTCCTCTGAACTGTCTGCTTGCATCCCTCCACCTCTATGACGGGCGCGTAGCACCCATCTAGCAACAAACGCTCATCCCTTTTCTGTCCAACTCTGTAATGCAAGAGTTAACCGTTACTCCAAGTCTTTCATTTATGCAACAGGTCAACTCTGGAACTGTCTCCCTCTGTCTGTATTTCCTGCTTCCTATGATCTCCAGTCAAACGCAGTGTGTTCAGGCTTCCCGAAATGAATGGATCTTGAATTGGCTCTCCTTTGTATTGTTTTTGTTTTTTTCTTTGAAGGAGCGTTCATGCGGGCTCGGCCTTTGGTTCCTTCTTCCTAGCATATATATATATATATATATATATATATATATATATATATATATATATATATATATATATATATATATATATACAGCAGTAGTACCGTATACGAAAGACATTCCCCAGTGAATTGTTTTTCCTATGATCAGCCTTTAGGGGTACAGTACACAAGATCAGCTCAGGCGTGGTGAATAAACACAGGCTTCTTAAGTTCTCTGTCTTTATTTTTCCAGATAATTACACTTAATGCATTCCAGTTTCACATCACTATTTCCACAAGTACCGAAAGTATACAAATTCCAGTAACACTTCACTGTTTGCCAACAACATTTCACATTTTCACAAGCACCGAAAATATACAAACTGCACCGTACTGTCACTAAACTACACTCATTTTGCACTGGAAACTGTCTGACTTGCTCTAGTCTCTTCCTCATCCATATATAACCTTGCATAGTCCTACAAAGATTGACATTTCTCCACAGTTCTGGTGTATTCCAGAGAGAGAGAACATCAGTTACAACAGTTACCAACTCGGAGACATCCATAACATGGGAAAGTTTTCTACACAGCATAACACTGTAAATTATATAGCATACAAACTTAAATTAAATTACATATTTTAAAAAAACAGTCACATAAATAAAATATTATAGAGAAAAAGAGTACAAAAATTAACGCATAATTTAGAAAAAAAAACTACGATCACAAACAGCAGGCTAACCGGCAACTCTGACTCGTACTGGAACTGTGGTAAACATTGGCAATTCTCCAGGGCAATCTAGCTAGCAATCCAGCTTCTCAACAATGCCCCATCCCTAATCCTTTTGTCGTCCCAACAAAACTACACAATGCATACAAATATAAACCTTAACCATAATGAAACATCTAACTATACACAAAATAATCTTCAACTTATCAGGTCTTCTTCTATGCAGTTTCCGACGACGTCCTCGGTCCTCCACACAGTCCACTCCTGGAATGTCTTGATCCTCTTCCTGATGCACTTCTTCTCTTGGGAAACTGTCACCATCCTCTTGTAC
Organism: Coenobita brevimanus; assembly: GCF_032717465.1. Classification (NCBI taxonomy): domain Eukaryota; kingdom Metazoa; phylum Arthropoda; class Malacostraca; order Decapoda; family Coenobitidae; genus Coenobita; species Coenobita brevimanus. Next base: position 17,446,229 of record NC_136958.1, read on the forward strand.
TTCAGCTCCTTGGTCCTCCTCAACATCCTTGACAGCAGGACAGCACGATTCCATAAAGACATCCCAGCTGTACTGTCTTGGCCCTTGGTACTGCCACAGACGATTCTTGTGTACCAGCTTTGGGCGAGACTTCCTGCCTCCCCGAATCTGATATGTTATTTCTGATAGGCAATCTAACACAGTGCAAGGTACGTCTCATGGACTCTGCAGCTTCGGTGACTGTGCCTTCTTTCACTGAAGATTGTATAACCAAACTTGGTCACCATCCTTGTAGCTCACCTCACTTGCCTTGGCATCATACTTGAACTTCATCACTGCTCCTGAAAACTTAAGGGCTCCTCGCACCTGATAATGTACCTCAGCCTGCCTTTCCTGAAGATGCTTCGCACAGCTGAAGGTGTCTGTAGGCAGCTCTTCACCAGGTGGTCTTGCTGTTAATAAGTCAACTGGTAAGCTTACCTCATGGCCCAACATCAGTTTTGCAGGGGTGTATCAGGTAGACTCATGGGATGCAGACCGATATGCCATCATCAAGGTAGGTAATTTCTGGCCCCATTCTGTTTGTCCCTGTATGCAATACTTGGACAGTTTTTGTCCTAGGGTCCAGTTGAATTTCTCCACCATCCCATCTGACTCTGGCCTTAGTGGGGTCGTCCTGATCTTCTTGATCCCCTTTAACTTGCAGCACCCACAGAACACAGCAGACTCGACATTTCTACCCTGGTCTGAATGTAGCTCTTGTGGCATCCCAAAATGACAGAAGAACTGGTCAACCAACAACTGAGCAACTGTTGCATCCTCTCGATTGGGGATGGCATTGGCGTCTGGCCACTTTGTGAAATAGTCCATGGCGACACATATATACCGGTTTCCCTTTTCAGTGAGTGGCAGAGGTTCAGCAATGTCCATTGTAACTCTTTCCATCGGTGCACCCACTCCATTCAGCTGAAGAGGGGTGCAACCACGTTTCCTGGGTCCCTTCTTGGCACAGCATACACAACAGGCTCGACACCATTCTTCAACGTCCTGATGCATGCCAGTCCAGTAGAACCTCTGTTGCAGCAGGCTTAGATTTTTTTTTTTCACTCCCAGGTGCCCACTAGTGATCTGGTTATGGGACTCATCCAAGATCTCTGACCTCATTTTCTTCAGAACAACCAGTTGCTAATATTTGCTGAGGGCATCGGGTGTCTCCCATTGATGCTCCAGTAGTCTGTTTTCCAAACGAAGAAGGTCCCATTGACTCCAATAGCTCTTCATCACAGGGCTAAATCTCGAATCTTCTTCCCAAGATGGTTGCACTGTACTCCACTACAGCCACTCCAGCACTGGTTGTACATCTGCATCCTCCATCTGCTTTTTCTCTTCTACTGACATCTTGCCCAGAGTTTCCACTACAGCATCCTTGAGGCTAGTAGCAAGCTGCACTGTCCTCTCATACTTCTGTTGCTCCAGCTTGACATCTACTTTCTCCTTAAGCTATTGCTGTTCTTCCTTCATTTCGCCCATTAAAGCAACTAGCTGTCCCATCCTCAGTTGTAATTGGCTCTGTTGCTCCTGTAATGCCTCTTGAATTTGTTCATATTGTTCTTTTTCTTCTTCACATTGTTCCTCTAGTTGTTCACTCTGTGCCTTCAATTGTACACATAGTGCCTGTAATAGTTCTTTGAGTTCTTTCTGTCCTTCATTCAGTGTCTAGCTGGACACTTCATGCATGCAATAGTTTCATGACTGCAACAAATAACACCTTGTCTTCCTCCCAAGCTCGGGATCTTGTCTGCATCTCTTGCTTCATGTCAAAGATTGACTCATTGCAGCACTTAATCATCCACACTCCTGACACCAGTGTTATGTCCCCCATCCCAGGCTCCAACAGCAGTAGTACAGTATAGGAAGGACGTTGCCCAGTGAGTTGTTCATGCCATGGTTGGCATGAAACTGTACAGTACACAAAATCAGGTCAGGCATGGTGAATAAACACTGGCTGCTTAAAGTCACTGTCTTTATTTTCCAAATAATCACACCTAATGCTTTCCAACTTCATTTAAGTATTTTCACAAGTACCGAAAGTATACAAATTGCAATAACATTTCACTGTTTGCCAACAACACTTCACTATTTCCACAAGTACCGAAAGTATACAAATTACAATAACATTTCACTGTTTGTCAACAGCACTGCAGTATTTCCACAAGTACCGAAAGTATACAAATTGCAATAACAATTCAGTGTTTGTCAACAGCATTTCACTATTATCACAAGCACTGAAAATTTACAAACTTCACCGCACTGACACTGAACTACACTCAAACTGCACTGAAAACTGACTGAACTTGCTCTAGTCTCTTCCCCATCCATATATAACCTTGCAGTGTTCTAGAATGATCTACATTTCTTCACAGTTCTCGTGTATTCCAGAGAGAGAGAGAGAGAGAGAGAGGGAGAGAGAGAGAGAGCATCAGTTACAATAGTTACCAACTCAGAGACATCCAAACATGCCAGAGTTTTCTACATTGCATAACACTGTAAAATATTAAGCCTACAAACTTAAATTAAATTACATAATATAACAATCACATAAATAAAACACTATAGAGAAAAAGAACAAAAAAATTAAAGCATGACTTACAAAATAACAATGCTCACAAACAGCAGGCTAACTGGCAACACTGACTCATACTGAATTATGGTAAACATCAGGAACTCCCTAGGACAGTCTAGCTAGCAATCCTGCTTCACAACAATATATATATATATATATATATATATATATATATATATATATATATATATATATATATATATATATATGTGTGTGTGTGTGTGTGTGTGTGTGTGTGTGTGTAAGGAGGGGACAGATTAGGTAGTGATCATCAACTCGTTGTGTCATAGATTTAAAAAAATGTAAATGGTAATTGTATAGAATGTAATAAATATGATATTGTTGAGCTGAGAAATAGTGAGAACACAAAGGAAAAGTTTCGGTGGGGATGTAGGATCCCGTTTCTAGTCGTGCAGACTTTGACGGAATCTGAAGATAGTGTTATTAACCCTTTGAGATTCCAACAACTAGATTATGTGTCACCCTAAATACAATTAATAAGTAGTAGGATGGGGCGCCCATCATCCACCCACTTAACGTAGTGATACTCTGTTTTTAGGATACCTCTACACTGAGTGGCAAGCTAAATGATATCCCGTAAACCTTGAAAACATTTGCAATGCTGGGTGGTAACCTTATAACCAACCAACACGTGTTCCCTACGTGACACAAGTGGGTTGGCGGAGGGTTAGTGCCCCTCCACGGAAAACAACTAACTAAAAATACGAACAAGAAGCCTCAGACTGGGCCTGACCAAAAGGTGACTACTAAGGACCTAACAAAGGACACGATACGGATAGCAACTTGGAATGTAAGGATGCAAATGATAAGGTGAGAGAGAGATTGTCCAGGTGCTAAAGGGTGCAAAAGTGGATGTATGTGGGTTAACAGAAACTAAATGGAGAGGTAAGAGTGTAAGGGAATGGGAGTATGGATGGGGCATATGCGCAGGAGTAGGTGAGAATGAGAGGGCAAAACAAGGAGTGTGTATCGTTGTGTGTGACAGATGGAAGGAGAATATAAGAGAGTATGGAATAGGTGGGTCGACGATTGTGTGGGTAAGACTGAAAGCTGGACTACAAATGTGGGCAATTGTGTGCGTGTATGTGCCAATGCAAGACCGTGCAAGCAGAGTGAGAGAAGAGTTCTGGACAAATGTGGAAGCGTGCATAGAAAAGTTTGAAAGGAATGAGAGATTGTTTTTGGTGGGAGATATGGATGAAAAAGTAGGGAATGGGAAGGTGGGTGGAGTAGTTGGTGAGTGGGGTGTGCCTGCAGAGATGGATGAGAATGGCAGTGCTTTAGTGAACATTTGTGCCGGGAGGGGGTTGGTGATAGCTAATACCCTTTTCAGGCACAAAAGACCTTGAAATGTCAGTGACTGATAGTGAGCAATGTGATGAGCTCATGGTATTTTGTAGGAAGCAGTTGCAAGAAGGCCAACTTCGAGATGATTATCGGGAACTCTAGAACTGTCCATTGTTGTCTTGGGTGGTGTATCGTCCCGTGGAACATGGTTTCACCACCCTGGTGCTTGCCACCATGCCAGATGGATGGCTGAAGTTTTATACAGCATCGGAGCTCATCTTTTCCTTCATCAGACAAGCATCACACCGAAACAAGGCCGAGGATTGAAGCAGTTTATTGTGTTCATCATGAAGCAATACCTGAAATCATGGTTCAAGGCAATTAAAGCAGCTCTAGCTCCAGCAAACGATCTGAGGCTTCTCTAGGAGTTGTCACTTTGTCCTGATAAGGACATTTCACATGTCTGCTTGAAAACATTTGGTCGTCACTTGTGGTATTTGTCAGAGCAATTAGTTGCATTGGCCTTTTTTGATCCAACTGTTGACCCTAAAGAGAAGCAAAAAATGGCGATGACTCTTAACGAAGAAGGCAGCAAATATCACCTAAAGAGAGAAATAGTTGAACCTGAGGTGACAGCATTGAATCAGAAAACAATTTCAAGTTTTGTGACCAGTACCACCAAGAAGATCTTCACACTTCTTGGCCTTCCTTGTTCATTCTTAGAATTCGATCCATCCACATGGAAAAGTTGTGAGGGTCACAAGGAAGCTGAGCGCATCGTCCACGGGCTACAGGTAACAAATGGCTTTGCCGAATGAGGGGTAGCACTGATTCAAGACTTTAATCCAATGATGTCCAAGAACTAAGATCAACAGCAGTTTCTTCAGGTCATTCAGCAACACAGGCAAGTGTATCCAGATGCGAAGAAGGCTACAGCTGGCATCAGTTACAAGCCATAAAACTAGGCAACAGTGAGTGTGAGTTGGATTCCCATGGTACTGACCCAGTGAGGGGTTAATACTCTGCAAAGATGGGGGAGCTAGGTAACCCAATGGTATATTAACATTACACTATAATCGTATAACTTTGAACCTGATACGGCGCCAGGTAGAATAATCTGATAAGCATGAAGATTTGCATACATCATTTTGTAATCAATATCAACGAAGTCCCGTAGCAGCTGAAGCAAATTTTTCTAGCTTAAAATTATGGACCACCCTAGCGTCCATAACACTATTCTGGGCACGATATCTCCTGAACCCATGGATGGATTTCCACCAAATTTTAGTCAGTGATGCAGTATGAGGGGATGACGAGCTGATTAGGTCAGCTAGTTCAAGAAGCCTCGGGGCAAGGTCATATGGAGCTGACTTATTTTCAGTTTATGGGTGCGATATCTTCTGAGCCCCGCGACTGATTTTGACCAAACTATTGTTAGTGATACAGTACGAAGGTGCAATAAACTGTTTAGTCAAGAAAATTCAGGGGGTCAAAGGCCAAGGACATTCGACTTAATTTACGCTAGTGGGCTCCACATCTTTGGAACCCCTCACCGGATTTTGGCCAACCTATGGTCAGTCATACAGAATGAGGGGACGATGAACTGATTCGATCAGCAAGGTAAATGGGTCAATGGTCAAGATAACTGGGCCTGGACGCAATATCTCCTGAACACCATGATGGATGTCAATCAAACTTTTGGTATTGATGCAGAAGGAAGGATGCTGGACTGATAACGTTAGTAAGGGCAAAGGAGCAAAGTTCAGGGTCATATGGGGTTGGTTGATTTAGTTTATCTTTAGTCTCATTTCAGCCATTCTTTCTTCTCACCTTCTTCCTTCCACCTCCCTCAGTCCCTCCACTTGTCGTCCCTCTCTACGGATGTGGGCCTATGCAACATCCCAAGGGTGGCAGCCCAGGAATCACCAACCCTCCTTCTGTTGTCTTTTTTTCTCTCCTGTGTGTGTGTGTGTGTGTGTGTGTGTGTGTGTGTGTGTGTGTGTGTGTGTGTGTGTGTGTGTAGCTTGTATTCTCACTGGTTTAGGGAGTCACTAGCACCACTTCTCTAATGATTTACTTTCCATATTACACCTACGTGAAGCTTAGGTGTATAAACAGTATGGCAGGGGGAGGTGGCAGGGAGTGCCCTTAACCAATAAGACTATATGCCAATGATGTTCAGGAGTGGTGGAAGGTGGGAGGGAGCTGGGAGGTGGAGAGGTCAGGGGAAGGGTGTGGAAGGGCTTGGATTAGGGCAGATTATTATCTTCGTTTGGGATTTTTGGGGATGGATTGCCAGTGCGGCAATCTGTTTCCCTATTTCGGTCCCAGCTCATCACTTCTCTCTCCTCCTGCCAGCTTCTTACTTTTCACTTCCCCTACCTGGCCAGCTCCAGGTGGATACCCCCCCCCCATCCCACCCGAAACCTAAATCAGGAGTGATCTGACTCTGTCCCTCACCCCAGCAAAGTTGGTGGTGGTGGGATGAACTGAATATGTCATCGAGTTTATGGAAGTTATATGGTGAGTCCGTGCACATGCCTTGTCAGAGACATACACGACGCTTTGCAGAGACAGCTCGAGGCTCGAGTTCTCGGCATTTCATTTGTATTACTTGTGAAAAATGTTCATTAACAAAAAAATAAATAGAATTATATATATATATATATATATATATATATATATATATATATATATATATATTAGTGGTGAATTTTCGAAATCGGTGATATTGCAAAATCCCTGGTTCTTTTACAAACAGACCAAGAACCCGGCAATTTTCCGAAATTGCTGTTAAGTCTAGTTATTTAGTCAGATTCCTGAAAAAACGGTGATTTTACAATACCACCAGTATCTTTTAGGCGAGTTTATAAAATCACCAAAAAATCAGGATTTTGCAAAATAACTGATCACTTTCATGGCGAGAGTGCAAAATCTTCAGACTCGTGTATTCTGCAAAAGTACCCGTATTCTAGTCAGTACATTTATGGAAGCTGTGAATAGGCTTTTGTTTTTTTGGCAAAATTGCCAGTATTTTGGTTAGTATGTTTAAGTAAACTCCCAAGGGAACCCTAGATTAATGACGCATCATACTGTCACGCCACTTTGGATTAGCCAGTAACGCGCTTTGGTGAGGTGGTGAGGTTACCCTGACTCTTGTATTCCCGCACTCCCATTATCATGAACAGCATCCCATACTGTGATAGATTATTTCCCTCTAACTCAAGTATGGATGAGAGGAGAGGGACGGTCGACTTGATGCTGGCTGTAGTAGAGATGGGTAAGTCAAGAAACAATTCAAGAGTGTTGCAAAGAAATGAGTACAAGAATATCGTTCATCAAATGAAGGAACCTGAAAAGCCTGGTGAAAAAAAAAAAAAAAAAAAAAAAAAAAAAGGATTATCGACTTCTGGCTAAATGCATTATTTTGGGAATATCCATCGATGAAACAGTAGTGTAAAAACTCGTTTAAATGGAAACTGTTCCTCAGTATAGCCTATGTGTGTCTAGGAACTGTTCGAAAAATTCACGCTATTGATCTCGCTAATTGGCATGCCGGGAGGAATATTCTATATAAAGCAGTGTGCGAAAAGTATGCAGATATCACCAAGGCACTGATAAAGCTGTACCTACTTGCAATTTCGCAATATACATGAGCCCGTTCTAAGATTTTGCAGAATCACTGGTTTTCCAGGAATTTGGCAAAACAACTAGACATAGCCGGTAATATCGCAAAACTGCAAGGTTCTCGATGAGTTTCCAAACAACAGGGATTTTACGTTATCACAGTTTTCTCTAGTTCACTATATATATATATATATATATATATATATATATATATATATATATATATATATATATATATATATATATATATATATGGATAGATAGACAAATAGATAGATAAATAGAGATATAGATAGATAGATAAATAGATATACACACACACAACATATTATGGTTGGTGGGGGAGCTCACCATCCACTCACTCGATGTAGTGCTGCTCTCGGGTGTTTGCCCTTTCTTCTCCTCCCTCCTTTTCTTCCTTCCCCGTCTGTCTTTCTTTACTTCATTCTTTCCTCGTCCTTCTGTCTACGGGTGACTTTACATTCCCTCTTTTATCTTTCCTTCCTTCATTCTTTCCTGTTCCTGCTGCCTATGGGTGACTCTACAATGAGTGACAAGCCGAATGGTGTCCTGCACACCAGGAAACCATTTACTACGCTGGGTAGCAACCACATAACCAAATTATGGCGTCTGGTGATTTAGTGGGTAATTGAGGAGCTCCAATCGGATTGAGCCGATGAAGGTTTATATCCAAGGGGTGGCTGGGGTTATTGCTCACGTAATGCCACTCAGGGATGAGTGAGACTGGTCACTCTCATCTTAAATGTATGGACCAACTTGCCTAGCCCTGGGCTCCTACGCTCCTCATGGGGCGGCGTAGGATGGATGGTGGATGTGGTGGATATACATACATACATACAGTACATACTCCTGTACAGTATAAAATTAAAGGTGAGCGAAGAGAGTGCAAGAATTATCTTGGAATAAGTCTAATGAGTGTTGTTGGGATGATATATGTAAGAATTATTATAGAAGAAGTAAGAGAAATATCAGAAGTCTTAGTAAGTGACGAACAGGGTGGCTTAACCCCTACACCTCGGGTTTGTTTACCAATGACTTGCCTGTCCCGCGAGGTTATTTGGGCTCCGACAGACTCTCAAAAAATATTTGCCAAAAATCAGTTATTAGTCCTAGAATAATAAAATTACATTTGCTTATTGCACATACCTTCAGCTTTCTCCTGGAATGATTGTTGAGCCTTCATCGGTTACCGTAGGACTTGTGGAGACCTCTGAAGTAGGGTAACTAAGTCTCCACTTTACACTTCCCGACAACCCGTAATATGATTACCACAGCCAGATACAAACACTATAAACACTATTCTACAATTTTCAAGTAGTTTGGGATCCATACTCAAAAAAAAAAAACACTGTGAAAGCAATGGAAATTACCAGCGCGTCTGATCGTCGCACTTGCACTAGTTCGCTCTAGGCACTCTATCATTTATTATACATAAAACCCCTCACACTTTATATTTCTATTACAATATCACACTTATATATATCTGGAGTCTTTCTCCATAAGTTTCCTTCAGTCGTATTAGTTTATTGTCACTGAAGTCATTCAGTTTTTCAGTCAGTAAAATATGTAGAGAGCCATGGATTCACTCTCACTGTTATAACATAAATTATTTGTACTCATATTCTTATATTACTAATTACTTACATTACTATTTACATTTTCTATTCTATTTTCAATATTTACCCTGCTATTTTACTTACACTATGTTATTCACTGTCACTTTCAGTAAGATAAAACTCTAATACACTGTTCAATCATATGAATTGAACATCCATTGCTTTCACCTGCTATTTACACATTATTTCCAAATAATTCTGCTTCCACACTTGCACTGTTAGAACTGCTTCTGGCTGTGATAATCGAAGAAGCAGGTTACACAGAGGGGAACCTGGCATTCAGCGCACTGCCAAGAGGTGCGTTTATGCTCAGGTGTGCGGCGTGTGGTATGCGCACATACCTGACACCTGCGAATCGCAGCCTTCCTTTTCCCTGTGGCAGGCATTAGCTCAAGTCTGTGCCGATCCATATACGCCCTCTGCTCAAGTCGGTCGGGAAGTGTAACTGGATGGCGCCTTGGAGTTGCTGCTTGCACCCTACCATATCTTTCCAGCAGCTGCTGGACACAAGTCCTGGCAAACAACCTCAGGGAGAAGGACTTGGGTGGCTTTACCTTCATCTTGTACAGGATGAAGGCGTTCAGCATCGTCATATCTATGAGATGCAGAAAAACTTTCCTGTACCACCTAGTATTCTTCCTGAGGCAGTCGATCTCACCAATCATCATGTTAGACTTGTCCACCAGCCGCATGTTGATATTATAGTCCAACACAGCATCAGGTTTCATCACAGGTTCGCCTGTCCTACGGTCGACCTTCCCACTGTCTCTCATCTCCCCCTTATGTACGGTGGTGAGCATGTGCACGACTCTCTTGTCATGCCACCATATTGCCAGCATCTTCTCACACTTGCGTAGGTGCACGTCTCCTCGCTGCGAGTTTCCCGCCTCTGGGAATTTGGGGAAGTTGGCACGATTATTTTTCACAGTGCCACAGGAGCCAATGCCGTGCTCAGAAAGGTATTTGGCAAGTTTCGGTGTTGTATAGTAGTTGTCTGTATACAGCACATGATTCCCACCAAAATACTTTTCTAGGAGCACTTTCACTACACAGCCTGAGAAGCCAAGGGGGTGAGTTTTATCGAGATCGACAGTACTGGCTGAATATATGACGAAGTCAAGGATGTACCACGTCTTACAGTCGCACAGTACAAAGAACTTAATTCCAAAGCGATGGCGTTTGCTTGGAATGTACTGAACAAACCGAAGACGTCCTCTGAACAAAACCAAGGATTCATCAATGACAACCTTCTGAAATGGGTGGAAGAATGACATGAACTTATCCTTCATTCTGTTCAGAATCTCCCGGATCTTCCAGAGTGGGTCGGTTTGGGAAGGTACATCATTGTCGGCAAAGTGCAGGTTTCCCATGATGTTCCGGAAGCGATCTTTGGCCATGTACTTATTGAAGGTCGGTGAGGGTAGTAAGGGGTCCATGGACCAGTATTCTTCCAACTCATGCTTCTTGGAGTGTGGCATAAGAAGCATGAGGGCAAAGAACACATACAGCTCCTGCACTCCCAGCATGGTCTACTGTTGCATCTTGTCTGCACCTGTACCACTAGCAGCACGTTGTGATTCGTACCTGTTGGTCTCATCACATATGTGCTGCATGACTTCGTCATCTAGGAAGGCCAAAAGGTAGTCGACACACTCAGCATTTTCGTCCATAGTGAAGGCAGGCTGAACTCCTGACGAGCTCTCATCGAAAACCAGGTTTTCGGGGACAAAATCTGACCCTTCCGTCCACGCGAAGGCGTCCAGGATTCCCTGGCGTGGCGGTGGAGGGCGGGTGGTGGTGGTGGTGGTGGAGGTTGGCTGTGAGGGAGGCTTATCTCTGTCAAGGTCACTCTCACTGACCCGAGGTTGCCGTACAGCACTAGCAGCCCTTACCCTACTAGCTACACTACTTTTCACTCTCTTAGATCTACCTCTACCTCTACGGCATGCCTTCACTGTTGATGCTGGTGGTGACTCCGACGACGAAGACTCCGGAGATAACTCAGCCGACGATGATGACGAGATGAGTAAAGCGAGGCTTGGGGAACGGGGAGGTGAATGCACTCGTGACTCATGTCGGGCCGGGTCTCGTGGGGGCATTGTTCTGGGGCTAACACACCGCCTTTTCACTCCCTTCCCAAATTCTTGTCCTTCCTGCACTAAAGGCTCCTTTCCCTTGGAGCTAGACACTAATTCACTTGTAGACGCACTTGTTGTTGCTGTTTCTGGCGTGATAACCTCAGCCGGCTCATCACACGATTCACCCGAATCGTCATAGTCACTGTCCATCATTATCATGGACAATTCTGCAAGTTCTCATGCCACTGCAGAGTCACTGAGGCCTTTCCTGCTTGCCTCAACACTTTTCTTTGGCGTAGAGGTCACGGGGCCCTCTTCAATGGGCGCAGAAGCGGCAGGCATGGCGGGGCGCGAGTGCGACATGTTGTCTCTACAGTGGAGGACAAGGAACTAAATGCTGCAGCTTATCTGAGAAGGGAAGGGTTGACAATGACACTTTAGGCTGACTGCTGCTAACTTACAGGCAAATTTTTTATAGGTAGAAAATCTCGGCAATAAATAAAGAAATAGGTAGTTCCAGGTGAATGTAAATGTCAATTAGGATTCTCCCTTCCTTTCTGATATATATTTTTATTACAGACATCGATTACAAGACATAAATCAAAGGGGAAATTACCATGGAAATGTAGCGAATGAATGCACGTGAGGTTTTGTCAGGTGATAATTAGCCAATTTCTGGAGTATAACACTATCACTTACCTGTTTTTTTTTTGGTATATATTATTTGGTAAAAATATAGGGCATAGGGCTTATTTCAATGGATGAAATCTGTGGAAAAAGAAGGGGGAAATTTCCGTAGCGCAGGGCGGCGTGGGAGGTGAGAGGAGAGGGTAATGGAGGGTAGGTAGGGAGGGGAGTCACGAAGGGGGTAAAATAGCTAAAATGTCAACAATAGATGGGAGTACAGATGAGATTTGGAGTACTGACTAGTGTTGGACATTGGCAGTACTGATAGATGATACAAGCCACCACATGAGAGCCCGGGATAATTCAAAATAACACAGAATCACAAAAGTGACGCCCCGCGGTATGATCCATTGTAGCCGAGCGTCACGAAAGTGACGCCCCGCGGTTAAGGGATTAAGGAGTGGCAGAGGATGTGTGGATCAAATATTTGCAGTGAGACAGAGAGTGAACAAGGCTTGTGAGAAGGACTATACAGTGTTTATGGCATTTACGGACCTGGAAAAAAGCATACGACAAAATAAATATCAATTGTGAAAGGTTTTGCACACGTACGGTGTGGATGGTAAGATTCTAGGTGCCAGCAAGAGTTTTTATGACGGTAGTGGGGCATGTGTATGAGTTCACGTACATCTATGAGAATGGTTCACGATCAATATGGGCGTGTGACAAGGTTGTGTGATGATCCCATGGTTGTTCTATATCTATCTATCAATCTACATATATATATATATATATATATATATATATATATATATATATATATATATATATATATGGGGTGATGCGAGAAGCAAAAACACGAATAATGGAGAGAAGGATGGCGCTGGTAATGGATGGTGATGGAATAACTCAAATCTGTTGTATGCTGATGATGCATTGCAACTTGCAAATACCGGACAAGAGTTTGGTAAACTAGTGCAGAGTTTTGTAGACGTCTGTGAGCGTTGTGCCTTGAGAGTAAATGTAGAAAAGAGAAAAGTAAGGGTTATTGAGAGGGAAGGTGACTCCTAGTGTGATGTTACAGTGAACGGAGAGAGACTGGAATTGATGAGAGAGTTCATATTTCTGGGTACAATGACAGAAAAGAGGAAAATGTGCGAAAGAAGTGGAAAGTAGAGTGACACAAAGAAAGAGAGTAGCTGGTACTATGAAGACCTTGACAAGAAACAGAGGCTTGAATGTTGCAGCTGTGCGATGCTCACATGAAGGAGCGTGAATGCCAACTTTAACATACAGATGTGAGACTATGGTGTGGCATGAAAATAATGTAAGAGCAGTGGAGATGGGACTGCCAAGGAATGTATGTGGAGTACAGAGAGTGGATAAGATAGGGAAAATATGTGATTCGTGATAGATGCAAATTGAGGAAGTGGACACCAAAATCGAAGAGAGTGTACTGAGATGGTATAGCCATTTGGTGAGAATAGAAAACAACAGTGGTGATACAGGTATGTCTAGGCGAATCTGAAGGAGGAGGAGAGGTAGGCCAAGAAGAAGGTGGAGGGATATGGTGGATGAGTGTGTGAGGAAGAGACGTATGAAAGGTGGTGAGGCTAGGGAACTGACAAGAGATCGAGGTTACTGGATGAATTTTGTGCGGTGATGTGCATAACCAGGGATTTGACACCCCTTTTTAACGTGACAGGGTTCGGACTGGTTCTATCAGATAGGTATATGTGAAGCTACAGAACCTGAACAAATTTTTTGGGCCTATGTGATGAAGCTAGGATTTCGAGGACTTGAATGTGGAGTGAATGGCAGCGTGGAGCATTGAACTGGGCAAACTTGAATATATATATATATATATATATATATATATATATATACTCAAGTTGCCCAGAGGAGCGTAGGAGCCCGGGGCTAAGCAGATTGGTCCTAACATTTAAGATGAGAGTGACCAGCCTCACTCATCCCTGAGTGGCATTACGTGAGCAGTAAACCCCAACCAACCCCTTGGATATAAACCTTCACCGGCTCAATCCGATTGGAGCGCCTTAATTTCCCACTATACCACAAGGCGCCATATTTGGTTATATGGTTACCATCCAGTGTAATAAATGGTTTCCTGATGTACAAGAAACCATTTGGCTTGTCACTCAGTGCAGAGTCACCCATAGGCGGAAGGTAGAGAAAAAAATGGAGGAATGAAAAGCAGAAGAGGGAGTGTAAAGTCACCTGTAGGCAAAAGGACGAGGAAAGAATGAAGGAAAGAAAGACAGAAGAGGATGGAAGGAAAGAGGGATGAAGGAGAGGAAAGGGCAGACACCTGAGAGCAGCACTACATTGACTGAGTGGAGGATGAGCGCCCCATCCCACCACGATATATATACCGTGTGTATATATATATATATATATATATATATATATATATATATATATATATATATATATATATATATATATATATATATATATATAGATAGATATATATATACAGGTATAGGGGTTGGAAGTAATTCACGAATGCCATTGTGCTAAAATACATTGTATTAATACAGGGTATGTGGAATATATGACATTCCATAGTGTAGCACATCTTGCCGTATGAACGTGAGCTCTTACGGTAGGGCATCATGTAATAGAAACTGCCCATGCATCCCCTGGGGACTAGTTATCATTTAACCATTTTACTCGCATGATGCCCTTCTTTTATTTTGCTACTTCCGCCGGATTTTATTCAGCTTAGGGTAGACTTACTGAACTGCAGAAGCTCGATATAGCCTTCATTAACCCCTCCAATCCTACCGGGATCTTTGGTGGTAGCAAAAAGAGAAACATGGTGTCTCCTCAGTAAAGGGAATACCATCACTTTTTAACCTCACAACAGTCATATGTTAGTAACAAGTACGATGTATCATCTGCATCATTGTTACCCTAATTCCCACCAGAGAGACAGGGTGCTGATACATTCAGAAACTAACAAAGGAAAGCACAAAAATATCAGGACCATCTGGCAGATGCCGGAGAGAGATGCTTTCATGCGCTGGCACCGTTATGGGCAGTGAAATTGCCCGATTATACAAACGTCCTTTAACTGCAGGAGAAAAGCAAATGCATCCAACAGTTAACCGGTTTCACGTACAAATGAATTTGGGGCCACAACAATAGCAACAACCATCAAACAGCATATCCAGTGAACCATATAATGCATCACACATCATTCAGGCCTTGACTATACATCATTTTTTGTGGAAAATAACGGCACAATATTACGCAGTGTATTACAACAAAATAATATTTTTATATGACAGCTTTTCTCGGATCCACAATTAAGCTAATAGCAATATGCCGTAAATGTATATATAACTGGTATATATTACAGTACTTGCTTTTACAAGTCATAAACAATGACTGTACTGTGATACTTCACTGAGAGATTACTACTGTTACCCATTTACTTCGCCATGACGCCTTGTGATCTAAGGGGTTAAGGAGATCCAAAAGGATGTAACTCGAATGGTTTAAATTAAAGGGGTGAATGGTGTTTGTTAATCACATAATGCCACTCAGGATGAGCAAATGGTCACTCTTTCCTCGAATGTTTTTGACTGAGAAGCCTAGTAATGGGCTCCTACGCCCATAAGACTAAGGATAGTAAATGACTGAGAAAACCATGTTAGGACTGGCTATATAGTCTGAATTTACAGGTATGATACCACTGCGCTCTGTTATTCCTTATGCTCCTGTTCACCCAGCGGTAGAAATGGAGACCTGAATGCAAATTCGATTGTTGTGTGTCGTATCCATGGGGAAGATTATTACCTGAAAAAATTAACACCATCTAAATGACTTTCATGCAGTCGACAGGCATTAACGTTAAGCCTGCATCGACTGCTGTAAGTGGTTATTAACTGTTACCCTAATCCCTTGTATCAGGATGCGTCTTTGTGAGCTAAGTTTTGGCTGCAACCAGACGATTTCTTTCAGCTTAGGAAAGGCGTCTCACAATGAATGGATTTATTGCTGCTACTTCTAATTCTAATTGGTCCAGAGAAAAATATCCTAAGTTTAATAAAATAGGAGATGGCAAGGTGTCCACGAGATTGAAAATCCATAAGTTTGGTAAGCGTAGATGATGTGTTGTTCTCTAGATTATTTTATTCAGCTTGGGGGAGACGCCTCAACTATCGGTAGTTCCACACTACCTTCATTGACAGCTCTCGTCTATCAGACGTCCTACGTAGCGGAATCAGTCCGTCACATCACAGCAACAATATAAAAAAAAATCATATGAAGCACATAAAAAAGTGCACCCAGAGTAAAATGGCCTTGTAACCCTGATCTCTACACACACACACACACACACACACACACATATATATAGATAGATAGATAGATAGATAGATGGATAGATGGACAGATAGATAGATAGAGATAGAGAGATAGAGAGAGAAATATAGAGAGATAGATAGACAGAGATATGCAAGATGAATACCAGCATTGGGATGAACATGTTATTTATCAGGAACGTTTCGGCTTTATCATCAGCCTAACAAAATTCATAACTTTGATATCTTTGGTAAATCTAAGATATGAGCTTTTTTAGGCTGATGATGGCTAGAGTAAAGCAGAAATGCTCCCGATAAATAAACAAGATGTTCATGCCAGCTCTGGTATTCATCTTCCTTATTAGACTTCGCTTCCCACCTGGAGAAGGTATTGCTTCTTTATATATATATATATATATATATATATATATATATATATATATATATATATGTGTGTGTGTGTGTGTGTGTGTGTGTGTGTGATAAGTAACCTTTATATAAAAACAGTCATGTGGGGGCACCAACAGTGAAATAAAATGTACTTCACTGAATAGAATAATCTAAATCTCAAAATACGATGGAATGGGGAAGTCACTAGTTTTTGACGACACTTTGTGAAGAACGTGGTGATGATAGAACATGTATAACCTTTCTGTACCTTGCTGACTGCACTCTGCGATGTGGGGTTCGGATGAACGACATCTAATACTGTAAGAAACGTGGTTCTATAAATGACTCAAAAATTAGCATCTTGCCTGCACCTTCGAGCATTCCTTTTAATAATACAGCCACTAATATCTGAACTCCTCTGAATACTTACAACTTGAATATTCAGTTCAAGCGTTACTACTTTTATATGCATTAATTATTCATATATCTTCAATACTTCCTTTCCACTACCCAACATTGAGAAGATTGGCGTGAGTTTTGATACTGTATACTGGTTGCTGCCAGACTGTTTTATTCAACTGAGGGAAGAGCTCTTGATGTGATTATATTAACCCCTTAAACTCGACGACGTCTTTTATGTTTAAGTCTTGGTGTTACCAGAGAACTGTTATTTAGCTTAAGTGAGCGCCATGGTAATGAAGACTTTAAGGAAGGTTATATCTAATTACTTAAGATTGAAATATCTCTCCTGAGCTGAACAAAAAAGTGGAGGGAGTGAAAGAATAATATATGAAATACGTCATCGGTCTCAAGGGCTCGAAGGCAATCTCCTTTATTCCCATTCAGAGCTTTGACATATCTATTTCTTTTATCCTCGCTACCCTCAAACGATTTTATTCAGATGAGGGAGCACCTCTGGAGGTGAAAAATCTCTTAAATCTGGTGACTTTGTTTTCATTTTAATTACGCTGCCTACAGACGATTTTACTGTTTAGGAGAGCGTTCCTTTAGCGCGAGAGATAATGGAGGCTTTATTTACCTGTTTCAGTAAAAAAGAAAATTCCCTCCAAAGTTAAATAATGTTAGTAAGTCTCAAAATTATAGTGACCAAATGAAGGGATTAAGGAAAACTGCATTAAGTGTACACCATCCTGAATGTTATACAAGTATATCCTCTTCTCACCTTGGTGTGGTCTAAAATTATCATTTCTCAGTTTTGAATGATGCATTAAAACAGATTAACCAAAGAAAATATCAGTCATTAAGAAATGCTATAGAAAAAGATGTTGAGTCGTAGTGTTATCTATTTCCACCACCGAGCTGTGTGAAATAAGCTACAATAAAGATGAACACCTGGATCAAATTAATATGAAAGTACCATAATCAGACGCCTCCCTCCTTCTACTGCCATTGGTATATTGCTTACGATACTTACTTGCCACTAACCTACATAGAATATGAGAGGCGTCAGAAGTCATATTCTATTCAAGAAACTTTAACTTCTATGCAATCAGTATTATGGAGTATGTTTAATGTTATTCTTGTCACCCCAGACTAATCTATTCAACCCTAGTTGGACCTCTAGTGCTGATGCATTATCTTTCTTTTCTCAGGCATAACTCCAAATTCGGCTCTAAGCAAGTACGTTTGCATTAGGAACATTTTAGTATAAGTGGTTAATAAATACCCATCGTTCTGCATACTCACCTCAAGCCTCCTCCTGCTGCATCCATTGCATTATTCACTCCGAAACCTCCTTGCCGCTAGGCTAACCACACCAAGATCTCAGAATTCGTGCACTATCCTAGAATCTCCTGCTTGTATCCCGTGAATGCATTGCATTTTTCATTTATTATTATTGCTTCCTGTCAGCCCTCCAGATTTCCGCTGATATTACGAAATGGCAAGACTACCAATATTTTCCCGATGCAGAGTCGGTGCATGTCAGCTGCAGGATCTTTTATTTCCCCAACCTGTCTCTGCACTTGAACTATGATATCACATTTTTAATGCGCATTTCGTACTCGCCGAAACATTTAAAGAGTCACGCGTTAACATTTTCATTATCTTTCTGAAGACGGCCACCTTTCTAGTTTGCCCATGATACCGACAGATGGTTTATTTACGAGTAGCAGGGGTACCCAACTTTGCTTGGGTAAAACCCTGTGATCGTACACATCGGCATTACCTGGCACCCTGGATGGCCAATTCCCCTGTGGTAGATGAACTCTTGGGTCCCCTTTACCCATTAGGACTATGTTCTTCCTTGGACCCATTTCCCTAGAGATTCATTACCGAAGGACCTATTCCTACCATGGACCTAACTTCCTACTACCCACCCACCGGACTTGCCCAAGCACTCCTCTCGCCCTGCCCTCCACACCAGTCCGTCCACCCATCCTACCCACTATAGCTAATAACAATTCATTTGTAGAAGTATATATCTAATAACAATTCGTTTGCAGAACTATTAAGAAAAAAAATTGCGGGATTTTTTTACCATGTACAGTTGACTATTTCTATTTAGTTCTAGTCTTGGTCATCAGGGACGTCACTTTAGCAGCAGTATTGTACACATTTAAGATAGCTGAAAAAGTTACACGCGTTAGATTGCTTAGACTGAGTTCTATACGCATCCCATTCGATATTCATAGATGACAGACACACAGACAAAAACATAAACAGAAGGACATACAAGCGGTCTGTTTTACATTATGTACAGATTTGGAGAGGCTTCTCAAAATGAAGAAATTAATGGTATCTATAATTAACCTCTCAACTTTAAGAAGCCTTTTTAAAGCTAGAAGCAGACTAACATTAGGAAGAATGAAGTGGAATAAATGCCATCGTAGCGAAGAGCAGAAAAAAACAAAAACAAAGGAGAACCACAAAATTCATCCCTTCCGAAGAAAGTGAAACAAAACAAAGCTTCTATGAGGATATATTAATTTTGGATTGACTAGATACGTTGCGTCTCAGGGAATAGAAGCCCTAGGAATGGGGAGAAGGAGAGTTAAGAAGATGTTCTGGAGTTGTCCAATTGTTTACATAATGACTAACGATACCGGTTAAGTTTTGGCTTATGGGACTGAACAGAAAAGTACTGGACATGTGGACAGATAGGTGATACGTGCATGCCATAATGGGGAAGGCTAAAGGGAAAAGAGTTAATAAAGGTGTTCACAATGAGAGAGAGAGAGAGAGAGGCGGGGGGGGGGAATATAAGTATCTGTTGAAATTAGGGAATGCCTAATGGGTAAAAATCGTCTCTATCCTAATTCATCCATCAGGTCATCAGTAAATGTGGCTCCGTAACGGTAGTGAAGTGAAACATTGTTAGTATACCATATGTGACTTAAAATTTGCCCAGGTATATTATAAGCCACAGAAATTTGAAAGACTTCTACCAGACATTTCGTATTAGCTTATCCCAAGAGGAACAGTTTTCACGTCCAATCGCATGGGGTTGTTAGCGTTTTGGCAGATAAGAATAGGCCTTCGTATGCTGGCACGCACAACACATTCTGTATGTGCACACTACACACACAAGCAGGTACACGTACCATACGTTAATGCAGTCACACATACGTAAGCACGCACTTCATGCATATACAAAGGCACACACAAGCATGCACTTTCACTGCACTTACATGTGTGTCTGCAGGCACATATATGCATGCACGTTCACTGCACAAACATGCATGTAAACAGGCACACACATGCATGCCCCTTTACTTCACATACATGTATTTACACACACACATGTATACACGTTCACAACACATACATGTATGTACGTACACAGGCACACACATATATGCACGTCACTGCACACACATGTAGGTACACTCGGCAACAAAAGATCTGTCGCCTCTCCTGCTTCTCCTACAATGGGCTTTGTAAATGGGCTTTAAAAGTCAGTCTCCTAATTCTGCAGCAACTGACATTGATTACTTTAATTGGCCACAGATCAGTGTCATCGGTGTCATATGCTTCGGATTCAAGAGACTATTTTTCAAAAACCGTAGACAGAAAAGCGAGATTGAAGACAGGACTTCAGTTGACGATAGCACACACACACACACACACACACACACACACACACACACACAGGGACACATAGACACACGTTTATATGCACAACAGGTAAGCATAATTACTTAAACACACTGCACCTACATTACCAAGACTCCATCATCACCATCGTCACCACAGTCCTCTTGCCATCTCTTTGAACTTTATCATCATATACGTATTTTTATTTTTTTCCTTAGCCATGAAATGGGACGCGCAGTCATTCACGCATCAATCAAGCTTCCGGAATCTCACTCATACTACACCCTTTGTTCGAGGGATAAATATTTCAGTCCCATCATTCCCAGTGACGCCAACATTTCACCAGTAGCCAATTGGGTAAGTGTTGTTGGTGGAGAGGCATCGGTACTTATAGCCATCAGTATCACTGTAACCAGCATCGCTTTCAAACAGAAACACCCCTTCCACCAGCGAGATGCTGTGATGCTCTCTGTATCTGGTAACACTGTTAAGTATGAAACTTCACCAGGTTTCGTTCAGTCGCAAGGACGAATCGAACGCGGTGGTTACTGCCACTGTGCGCAGTTATTGGTGGTATGTAAACATTGTCTCGCCTAACATAATGAAAATACAAACGTTCTGTGAATACGGTAATAAAATCATTTCACACCATACATATTCCTATTTTATTCAACTGAATAACATAGGTCTCGTAAGTGTGACTTTCGACAAGCATCATGAACCATAAAACATTTACCGATGGCCAGCATATAAGCCATTATAACATTATCTGCATTCCCGCACCTATCATAATAATCACAAAATTATCGTGACCCATCTCCGGGGGCTTAAAAGGAGACGAGTAATGGGGTAGGGGAGGGTGGACTGTAGCAGGAAGCTAAGATGGGATGGATAAATGATGCGCTGGTGACATGGTGCTAATTCAGCTAAAGTTTAATGTTGATTATGGAATTTGAGTCAGGCCGTTAAAAGTTATGCAGACTTTGGCACGTTACGCAGTATACCGCCATGTTTTGTTATATAGTCTATTGGACGACCTACTCCCCACGAGATGGCACACGACACAAACCGTCCATTATTATCGTATGGTGACTACTATGGCATATCGTGGTGATACATAAAACATTCTTAGACTGTCTGATCTCACACCTGTTGTCATGGCGACTGGGAGCTATTCTTGTTGCGTTTACGTTGGAACATCATTGATGACAACTGTGATATCGATAGCAGAGGAGAGGGAAGAGGAATTTTCTCTTGCCAGACTGCATAATAGTTAATTAACCGTAGTGATTAGTGCCTATGGTTCTTGTTAATATATGTAAGGCACCGATGCAAAATACAGGTGGATTTGCTTAACCCAGGTTTATGTTACCATTTTCTGTATGCCGTGTTTGGCTGTAGATTTTTCACATTGCCAGTGGTTATTACTAATATTTAGGTTCATATTAAGCATCTGTCGTATGCGCCAAGCATTCCTTCACAAATCCTCGAGCGAATAATGGCGGAACAAGGTTGTAATGTCTGCGGTTTTCTAGTCTGAGCACGTGCATATTACGTCAACAATGCCATTAGCTACAGAAATCGCTTGTATTAAACGCAAACATACATTTTATCTGCAATGTTTTGCTAATTAAAATAACCGAGTAATGTTCACATTGAATGTTCAAGATAAATATACTAGGACTGGAGCCAAGTTTGCCGCTGCTAGATATTCAGGTCATAGGAGGCTTAGCCCAGAGTGCTGTAGAACCACAAGCGACGATGGCACGAATTCTAGGTGGGTCTGGGGGCATGCTCCTCCCAGATTTATTTTTTTATTATTATTATTTTTTTTTTATTCAGACTCTCTGGCAATATTTCCTGCCATCTGAGGGCAATTGCAAGAAGCAACTAGTCTAAAATACAGTACTGCAGTTTCTTTTATCAAACTAATTTTTAAACATTTCTTTGGATTTGTAATGGTGTGTACAGTAATGGAAGTAGGCTAACAAGTGTCCAGTATCGTATGAAATCGTACAAACATTACTGTAATTATGGATGAAATTAAAATCAGTATAGCTTAATTTTTATACAGTTTTATTTCCTGATCAACACACACAATATATATATATATATATATATATATATATATATATATATATATATATATATATATATATTTATATAATGATGATGTGTATTATTTTTGTAATACCGTATACAGTAATATATTTATAGAGATAATGACTGTCACTACGGATTATTATATTGATATGATGAAATAATCCACAGTAAATGATGTTTACTGCTTTGATGATACGTCCCCATATATCATTTAACTGGTTTCCGTCTCCCTATCCTTCGCCCTCTCACTTTACTTTTCCTCGTTTATCCTTGTCCTTCGTCATGTTATTGTCGTGGCTATGTCTCTTCGTTTGTAGAGTATTTCATACTCGTCAGTGTTCAGTCTTTATTTGCCTTTCATCATTACCTATGTAACCCTTCTCATCCTCCACGCCTGTTAGACGAAACCGTATTATTATTATTCTTTCCAGTCACACTTCTGATGCCGTTTCATACATGCGTTCTGACTGACACATCCGTTCACTTAATGTCTCCATTACTGGATCCCTCCTCATCAGTGGTCCTATTCTAGTGTTTACTGGTATTACAGAGAAACGTAGACAGGAAGAAAGATAAAGGATTACACAGATTGTACTGATGTAATGAGGGTTTTTATGGCTGAGCCCTAGATTGTGATAGGAGTGCCAAATCACCTGTATTATCGACACAATCTCATTATCTGGTTGAAACTGTTCTGTCAGGTAATCTTGTCTCATTTTTATTAAAAAATTACTTCATATAGTATGTTCACCCCTGGATGCTGCCAGTCACTGTTAGTAATGTGGATATCACTTTCATAGACTTTTGTGTATTCTATATTTCCTATTTTAAACCTCTTGCTCTTACTCTTACGACATAGATGAATGCATAGATGAATGAATGGATGAGAAAAAAGAACATTTCATAAACTTGTTCGTAGCACTGATCGGCCTAAGCAGATTATAGATTGTAGCCGTTAATTATAATGGAAGAATGTCGGAACAGTGACACCAGACGTTTTAGTATTTGGATGATGCCAGAATAGATATATTAGCTCACTAAGACTTGGTGATAATGGCGTGACATATTTATACATCCTAATAACTCCTGCAAAAATGAATACAATCATTAAACTGACAAATTTTCATTAGCAACAGGCATATTATATCATGCCCATCATATCGAACAACATGCAGTAAACTCCAGACGTTCAGATGCTTCACAACACGCATCATAAACCTCAGAAGCTATCTGGCGAGAGGGATGGAGGGAGGGGGTGTACAGGGGAAGAATGCCACGTAGCCACATTCATCAAATCGCCCACCATGAAAGGAACAAAGTTTATGTGGCCAATAATACGTGTTCTACTTGTCTGAAATAGCAAATACGCATAAATTTTGGTATTAATTTTAATTATCACAGTATAATGCTTTAAATCAATTATTCCTGTACTGAACCTTGAATAATGATTTCAGTTCAAGTATCACATTTTTCTGCATCCTTTTCGCAATTATTCTAAAAGCAACTCGAATAAGCTAGAACCTGATGTCAGCCGTATTTCATCATTTTAATCATTTACAGCTGCTTGTCCTACATTGCAAGAGTTACTAATGGTTGTCAACATAAACCACCATATTCCTAATGAAACTTAGTTTTTTTTTTAACAAATAGTACATTTAATCGACATCTAACACACAGGAAAGACACGCGTCGTAACTGGCTTTGTAGGACAGAACTTTAAGTTAGGTGTGCATAGTCTAAATACTATTTTAGAGGAAAATGATTTGTTTGTATAACAGTTCCACAACTTTTCCCCAACCAGACATTTTGAAATTGAAAAGTTCTTTCTTTTTCACTTCATCCTAATCCTCGGTGTCCCTTATGTAATAATGCAATTATGGTTAATACAGATAGGGAGAGAAAAAAAATGCCACACAGTGAAACATTTTCATAGCAATTTTTGGTTCCACATATTTGTTTCTCTGACATTCCATTTTGATATTTATATCCGAAAGTTTTATCACATGTTTACACCTCTCATATAACAAGCAAAACTGTTACAAGTGGTGTCCATTACGAACACCATTCCGGTTCGGGCATATTTTTATTTTCACTGGAATGTTTTCGACCACACGCCTGGACATACCCAACGGAATGGCCTTCCTGAAATTTTTGATGGTTGTCTTCAGATCTTGAAGTGTTCTTAGACTGCCGGCATAAACACTGTCTTCAGCATACTCCAAAGGAAATAAAAATAATGAGAGTTGAGGTCAGGATAATGAGACGCCCATGGGTTTTCCGTACTTCAAGACATTACCGTATCACCAAATTCCTGTACCAGAAGTTCATGTGTTAAATTTGCAGTATGAGGCGTTGCTCCATCCTGCATATACCATTGCCAGTTGACAACGAATCCTCGGAGGCGACTGACATTTGCATAAACTTGCGGATAATGAAGCAACAATTCTCAATCATCCTTTTCAAACCAATAAGGTCTTGTTCCTTTTGAGCTGAGCAAATGTCACTGCAAATCCGTATTAGGTGATTGAGTTCCTCATAAAAAATAATTCTTTGATTTCGCCTTTCAATCCAGATGGAAGTGGGCCTCATCACTGAACATGAATTTGATCTTCTTCCATATTGGTATGGAAACAATTTCACATTACAACTCGAGCTTTTTTCCCCTCTTCTGTTAACTTATGATTAATCTGACTATGGTATGGAAATTACTTCAGACCCAGTGTCAAAATGTGGCGGATGATTGTCATACTCAAACCCAGTACCTGTGATTACCGTCAGATGGATTTGAGTTTGTGTCGCTGATTAACAAACTGCATCAATGTTTTCTGTGGTTCAGACTGCTCTGGGTTGGCCAGAGCTCTCTTTGTTTACACTGTGGACACTTCTCTTGGTTCCGAATATCTTCAAGACCTCCCAGTCAGTAATTTTATCTGGTGTCTTTCTAATCACAAAATGACACTGTGCTCATTGAACATTAACAGTCGACTTCGTCTCGAGGTAGAATTCGACCAGTCTTCCACTTTTGTCTGTGATGAGAAGCATACTGTTTCAGTCGGTCATCAACATACCAATCAAGATTAACTACCATCAGTTTTCTAAATAATCTGAGAAAAAAGAAAGAATTCTGTTAAAAATAATGTGAATTAATTTGTGTAGTGGTCTTTTTACTGGCTGTTACTGTATCGTAGTGGTTAAACATTTCCATGGTCACAATTTATCGAAGTGTATTTTTTTAAGTCCTGAGCTTGGTGATAAATTATTTTCTCAAATCAAATATTTATTACGTTGCAAAGAAATGACTCACATAATATAACCAAATGGACGCCTGGAGGTCTAGTGGAGTAACTGGCTCCAACCGGATGAGGCCCGCAAGGGTTTTTATCTAATTCGTGCTTGAGGTTAACTGCGAACATGAATCCCACTCAGGAGCAAACGATACTGGTCAACCTTGTCGTAAATGACTAGACTGAGCAGCCTAGCTTCGATCCCCTACGCACAATGGACAGATAGATAACATTTTTTTCCCCTCCTTGTGTCCCAGACATCCCATAAATAACATCAGTGACGTGATTAGGGTATTGGGGGTTGAGTATTGCCATGGCTGCACTTGATTGCCGTGACTGAGTGGCCATAATGCCCACTCGGTATGCGGCGAATTTTCAGCACTTCGTTCCCCATTGTTGACGGAACGGCAGGAGTCGGGCTTTCATTACTTCCGCCGCGGGAATGATTTTCTGGGTTAGCGATTCGTTTGGCGCAGTATGAATATTCATGTCCTAGTTCCTGGAGTGTTAGAGTTCTCCAGTAATAACGATCATTGTCAGGTTTCTGTACTGCTAAAGTTATATGCCGAATTTCCTGTAGTGATAAGGTTCTGAAATACTTTGGTTCAGTGCCAAAGTTCTGCAAATTATAGGTTATGCAGTGGCAAGGGCTTCCGGTGTCGAGGTTCTGCAGTCTTAGGTTAAACGTCAAGGTACTGCAGTGCATATATGCTGCATTGATAAGGTTCTCCACTATCAAGGTTCTGTAATGACATGGTTCTGCACTTCTAAGGCTCAGCAGTACCAAGATAGTGTGATGGTTCTGCAGTAACAGGGTTATACAGTACCTAGGTTCTGCAGTGATATGTTTCTGTTACGTCAGTGGTTTCCAACCATTTCTCATTCTCGCCCCCCCCCCACTGAATGACACGTTCCCTGCGCCTTCCTTCCTGAAATACTGTATTTTACTGGCATAGTTGGCACATGTCAATAAATATCATAGATTCTTAATTTTTGAAATTGTTTATATATTCAGATAACAAGATATCTTATTCATATCTGAAATATTTTCTCTATATTTAGAAATTACTGACTTCCTTCATAATTCATAGTTTTCAAATATAATTACCCTCTTTATCAAGCCTTCGCGCCCCTCCAGGCAGCCCTTCGTGCCCCCCTAGGGGGGCGCGTCCCACAGGTTGAAACCACTGTGTTATGTTATGGTTTCGCAGTGCCAGACTACTTCAGTATTCACGGTTAATCCACGTTCTCTCTCTCTCTCTCTCTCCCTCTCTCTCTCTCTCTCTCTCTCTCTCTCTCTCATATTACTCCTTAGCAACATTTTTCCATCCTAGCCAGATGGTCTTCCTATGAAGTTCGCAACAGCTGTGTACAAAATATCACAATGAAAAACTTACTGATACGAGAAGCCAAGGTTGGAAAAAGCAACTGAACAACACGATGAGGTAGGAAAAAACGGAATAAATGAATGAAGTGTTGAAACTTCATATGTAAAGAACGAGACTATAGGAAGTATATATTTGTGGGATGAGTTTTCTAGATCGATAAAACATGCTTCATATTACTTTCTGAAATTTATTACAATAAGTGGACTCTCTCTCTCTCTCTCTCTCTCTCTCTCTCTCTCTCTGTCCAGTGGGGGTCGTCGTTCCTAGACTCCCCATTGTTGTTTACTCTTATCTCTATCCTACCATTCCTTTCCCCTTCCTTCCTACTCCCTCTACCATTGTCCTTCCACTCTAGCTTCCCTACCATTATCCTTCCACACTACCACCTTACCATTTGCTTTCACTCTACCACCTTCTTCTTTGCCTTTCCACCTTACCCTACAACATTGCCATACTACGGCAGCACCCTTACCCCTGCCCCTTCATTCTACCACACTAAAATTCCCCTTCCATCTTACTCCTCCACTATTGCCCATCCACCCTACCGCATTTACTCTTTCCTTTCCAGCCAGCCTCCCTTACCCTTGCCCTAACACCCAGCCTCCCCTAACAATTCCTTTCCAGCTTATGCTTCTACTATTGTCCAACCACCTTACCGCCTCTACCCTAACCTTCCCACCCAACCTCCCTTTCTTTGCCTTTACACGCTACTCGTACTTCTTCTATCCTTGCACGTCCTCCCTAACGTCCCTGAACTTACCTTTCCACTCTAGCACCTTTACTTTTCCCATCCACCCTACTCCCATCCCTTTTCCCTCCACCTGCCTCATTATCCTTTCCCTTCCAGCAGCGTCTCTGCCCTTGCCCTTCCATCAGCGTCTCTACACTTGCCCTGCTATCAGCCTTTCTACCCTTGCCCTTCCATTCTATCACCCCTATCCTTGCCCTTCCACCCAACCACCCACTACTTGGGCATCCATCTTGCCCTCAGCCCCTTGACCCTCCTTGTTCACTGCCATTACACACTTTGAAACTTCTTCAAAAAAAAAAAAAAAAAAAAATATATATATATATATATATATATATATATATATATATATATATATATCCATCCATCCATCCATCATCATCCAATCCTACATTGCCCCATGAGGAGTGTAGGAGCCCGGGGCTAGGCAGTTGGTCCCGACATTTAAGATGAGAGTGACCAGCCTCATGAGCAATCAACCCCAACGAACCCTTGGATATAAACCTTCCCAGGCTCAATCCGATTGGAGTGCAATAATTACCCACTAAACCACCAGGCGCCAAAATTTGGTTATATGGTTACCACCCAGCGTAGTAAATGGTTTCCTGGTGCACAGGAAACCATTTGGCTTGTCACTCAGTGTAGAGTCACCCACAGGCTGAAGGAAGTGGAAAGAATGAAGGAAAGAAAGACAGAAGAGAATGGAAGGAAAGAAGAATGGAGAGGAAAGGGCAGACACCCGAGAGCAGCACTATATCGAGTGATATATATATATATATATATATATATATATATATATATATATATATATATATATATATATATATATATATATATATAATCCTCGTGATTCCAAACGATTTTATTCAGCTAAGAGAAGACTTTCTGAACTTCAGATGATTACGACTGAGCGAGTGGCGTTTGCTCTCAGCTCAGTATGGAAATGAGAGGCCCGGCCCGACCCTGCATGGCCCGACCCTACCGTCACGCAAAGCAGAAGCTAATAACTACTCCTATGTGAAGTTGAGCTGATTTTCTTTCTGCCTGTGATACATACATTTAATTAATTTTGTTATCAAGTAAAAACTCACCCATAAAGGCCTAGGACCCTCTTGGAATCTCGGGTTTTCCAAGGAAGTGTTCAACTGTTGGAACCCCTTGGAATCTCGGGTTTTCCAAGGGAGTGTTCAGCTCGAATCGGTGTAACTCCCCAGCTACGAAATCAAGAAAAATTTTTCGTCGTAACACTGCGTTTTTTGGCATCAACTCTTGGAATTAAATGTCGGAGATTCCGCCTATCATTCTACATCGAGGGGAAATTGTGATAACACGGCGCTCGCTCGCTCGTCACGCGCTCACAAAGTGCACTTTACTTGTAGATATAGCCCTACTACTAGTTTTCGTAAGCTGAATAATATCATCCGGCGGTAATCTATTCAACACGATTCCTTGACTCTACCAATTAACCCTTCTTCTTGATCAATATTAACTCTGAACACAACCGCTAACTTCTTTATCAACCCTACCACTTGTCTCTTCTCCTCGATTAACCTTACCTCTAACCTTACCATTAATCCCTATTTCTTCATTATTCTTGCTCCTGGACCCAACTGCAGGCATTTTCTTCATTAAAATTAACCCTGCATGCAACCACTAACCCTTTTTTCCCGATAAACTCTACAACTAACCCTTCCACTTACCCCTTCTTGATCAGATCTACCTTTAAAGGACTCCTTCTAGATTAGCCATGCTCCTGGACCGAATCACTAAGCCTTTCATCCTGATTATCTTTGACTCATGATCCCTACCATTATAATCTGTTTGATTTCACCTGACAGAACTAAGGCTTTACCACAACTTAATTTTTATGTTACGATTACATGCAGTTCATTGAGCCTCAGCCGTGAAGTAGGAATCAGCATCATTGATTACTAGTTAAGTATATCAGTTAGGAATCAGTTTCCGAGGTTACTAGTAAAATCTCTGATCCAGTCTGACTATTCTCGGCCACCAACTGAACTGAACGGAGTTAGAGATCCCTTGCCAGTTTAGGACAAACTTGCTAGAACTCAATCTTCTCTCACCCGTCAGTGATCGTAACTCCTTATTATCTCACCTCTCAGAATTATCATATACCATTCTACATTCTTACCTCAGAGTCATCATAGCCACTTCTTCTCCCACTGCTTAAAATGATCGTAACACGTTCCTCTCTTCCTGTCAGAGTAATCATAGTCCCTTCTACTCTCCACCATTAGAGTGATGATGAAGGAGGGCGTGTCGAGCAGCGTGTCCAGCATCTGGGGTAACTACTCCTAGGAGCCAATGCAACCGTAGATGTTCACCATCCAAGACCAGTGCCAGGCATACTACCTACCCACTGTATCTTCCCTCGACGACGGTGAGTGCTAATTACATTTTTTCTGGGTCAAGATTAGTATTTAGACTAAGTAGTGGGAACCTCTGCAACCGTGAATGTTCACTCGCAAGGACTAGCGTTAAGTTTACTATCGCCCTGCTTTCTCTTCCCTTGATGATGGGCAATACCAATATTTTTGTAGGAGATGATTTCTCCCATCCCTTGTCCTCTCCTCATTCGAGGACGAGGACGATTTTTTTTTTTCCCTAGGAGATGATTATCTCCCTTGTTCTTGCTCGATGACAGAGAGTACCATTTATACAGTTCCAGAGGAGTACCTCCCAGGTTTCTTCTCTCTCGGATATAATGAGTACCGATTATAATTTCGGGGGAATGGTTGGGATGTTCATTAGGAAGGAAGTGTCAAACTCATTCCTTTCGTGCTTTCCCTTCGCCTGACGATGGTGTTTGCCTATTAAAGCTTTTTATTTATCCTTTCTTTCCTCTCCCCATCCTTAAGCCCCAGTCACACTGCAGGTACGACTTGTCGCAAACTTGAAAATCACGAAACCAGTCCCGACCACGGAGGACTCCGAGCAGTTGTGCCACCAATCGGCTACCGATGGTTGTCCAGTGTCCGCTGTCCAATGGGCGGCCGAACAGCGACCATGGCCAGGTACACACAGGTCAAGAAGCCGACGGGTGGCCGGCTGATCATCGCAGGCCGCCGACAAACGGTGGCCGGTCTGCTTCCTGTCACAGTTTAGACCACAACCACTAGACCAACACCAGCTGTGGATTGGCCGGCGGATGGTCCAGCCCACCACCTGTCGCTCGACCAACCGCCGGCTGGACGGCAGCCGGACTTCAACCACCACCCCTGACAGGAGGCTTGTGGACGGCGGCCGCTGCAGTCCAGTTGTCACCTTGACGGAGTGTGGACGGCCACTGCACAGAGCGGGCGGCGACCGGCCTCCATCCGGATGGCAACCACCGCTTAAAAATCAGGTGTCGCCGACCAATCGCAGTCTGTAAGCTGGCAAGGCGTAGTCAAGCCGCCCACCGGGCAGCTTCCGTGCCACGACATCGGTGGTCACGGAGAGGTTTTTCGTGCTGCACGAAAAACCTCTTGGCAATTATTTGGTCGCCATGGTGGCCTGCGGCTAGACCGAGACATATAATAAGACCGGTCATAAACCTCACCAAAACCACCCACGACTTGCAGGTCGCGGGTGGTTTGCGATAAGTCATACCTGCAGAGTGACTGGGGCCTTAGGTAGGAGACACAGTCAAGATGATGATGGGTCATTAGCCTCAATCAGCGCCAACCTTAATACCTGCTTGCTCTCTCTTCGCTGAACGACGCAGATTCGGACTTTAAATGCTGTTTAAGGTATGCTGACAGCCCTTCTTTGGCGATATATTTTGCATAATTTCGATGTGAATGTACAAAATAAACCGGGATGGAAGATTTGCTACGGAGTCTCCAGAGACACTTAGAAAACACTCTTAGTACTCTGCCTGATCATATGTATCTCGGAGAAGATTAATATGTAAGGAAAATTGACTGCCTGCCTTTTTAACACTCCGGTAGTTGGTACGCAATAATTCAAACTTTAATTTCCTCTTTCTCCTCTTTCTTCTTTATTTCGTTTTTCGCTTTCTGCATGAGTCATAAAATCCGCCATTTATCTTTCAGAGGGCGTCGGGTACCAGTTATTGCATTTCATTTGCAAAACAGTGGACGTGGGGACCTGCATATAACACCAACTCTTACAGGTCGTATTCTGTCATATAGTAGTAAAAATTGATTACTGGGCTAATGATCGTCGCGCAGTCAGCATGTGTTAATCTCCCTTCTTTCTCCTCCTCCTCTTCTTCGCCCCTCCTCCTCCTCCTTCCCTGGGTCACTAAACTTCCTACAACGTAATTGATGGGACTTGTGCCTACTTCTGCCCTCCGGGGCAGCATTAAAGAACTGGCTTATGATTAATTCACTGACCCAACTGTGCTTTTGTTTTTACTGAGAGAGAGAGAGAAAGAGGGAGAGAATGAGTGATGATGTGTAAAAAGTGTTATTTTCCATATGATTAGAGTTAAACCCCCTTACCTCTTTATGCGAGAAAGATCAGAGTGATGGTGGTGACGGTATTGATGATGGTTGTGGTAGGGATGATGGTGATTTTTCAGGGTAGTTATGTTTTACAGCATCGCCTATAATATTTCGCAGAATTTGTCAAATGATGTTTATATTTTTTTCCTGCAAAAAACTTGTAGTTACAGTTTTGTATGTATTAATTGTCCATTAAGCGCTGCGAAAAATTATATATGTAAAGAACTAAATTAGTTAATCTCTTTCATCCCTGTCAGTTAACGAGAAACGAATTTATTCCTCTTAGAATAAGCCATAGCAGCCTGAGAGAGTTAATACTGCAACTATTATCTTTCTTTTGATCGGGAGATCTCGAGTACCGTACGTTATTGCAGTTAACACCACACCATTCCACAGATGGACTAACAATGAGTCACAGGAGCTGAAGACAGTTAATACCTTGCATGTTTTTATGTGGAGGATCGTATTCTAAATGGCTCTGGGATTTTCGTAGCCCTGGTGCTAGCTGAAATATCCAGGGTGGCCCAAATATAACACTTCCACTCTACTCAATTTCTCATGTGTTGTGGGAGTCACCTCAGTCAACGTGATCAGTGCCTAACATGGATATTTTTTTTTTTACTTTCCTACTCCCTCTGCCTCACCCACTAACACACGAACAGCCTTAGCCGTCTCCTCAACGCATAAGATACAGTCATGCGAGATTATAATGGAGCGCTACTTGCAGACCACCCTCTATATTATAATATACAGGGGGTTAATAGTTGCATAGTCACTTTAGTGACTGTGGGACTATATACGGGTTTCCTTTGTCTATATAACAGTGACATCGAAGTACAAAAAAATAAATAAATAAATAAATAACTTGAAATAGGCTGTACTACAGTATCTTTAATTTTTCATTGCTTTGCTCAAATTCCTGTAATTCTGTTGTATTACTGAAAATAAATAATAAAACAGAGAATTTGCTGGTGGTGGTCAAGGCTGGAGCTCCACTTCAGCATTTCAGAAATCAGTAATGGATACTTACTTCGATTTTTTATCAGTAGTGCATTATAGTAAATTTCCTTAAGAACTGTTTCCATTTGTGTTATTACTGATAGAGTCGCTGCATGAGACTATTGTGATCCATACTCTAACATGTGGAAGTGAAACTTGAACGCAGTTGGAAAGACACAATTCAGGAGTGAAAGACACAATTCAGGAGTGATACCAGTGGAAACGAGTACTGTAATATGAAAGAAGCATGTTGAGTAAGGTTAAAAAGCAGAGGCAAGTGAGAAAATAAAGGAGAGTTGCAGTGTTGATGTGAATGTGGTTGAAAGTGCTAAGAAAAATACTTTGTGACTCTTTGATCATGTGGAAAGAATGGAAAATGAGCGATTGACTAGAAGGATGTATGTAAATTAGGTGGAGGGGGAGATGTGGACGCCAAGGATGAGATGAAGATATTGTATATATATATACGGAGAGAGAGAGAGAGAGATAAAAGTGTGTATGTATATCTATCTATCTATATATGTATCTTTCTTTCTCTCTCTCTCTCTCTCTCTCTCTCTCTCTCTATTGTGTGTGTGTGTGTGTGTGTGTGTGTGTGTGTGTGTGTGTGTGTGTGAAAGAGGACGAGTGTGAATTGGAGGGGAGGCAGTCAAATGGCAGAGGACACGGTGAAGTGGAGATGATTTACGTATTTGTAGCCAAGCATATAGGATTAATGCTTCTGCAACAAGCAGATAGATTTCTGATATAGGAAAAAAAAAAATCTTCTGTACAATAAATTGTAATTTGATTTTCTGTATCCCTTTGTTGTTCGCCTAATACAATGTTTTCCTCAGGGAAGTATATTCCGTTCACTCCGTCTTGGCAGAGAGTCTCTCCCTTTTCCAACATTTTTTAAATTATTTTTTTTTATGTGTCCGACCCCGGGCATAGGCGTCACAGCCTGCTCCCAAGGCCCAGTAGTCCTCCTATATACCATACACCTCTACAAGTCACCACTTCGGGGCTAACACCCAACGTGCACATTGAATACATGCTAGGGCTGTCTCAAACAGGACTAATGTATTGGAATCAGTGGGCGTATTTTTACGACGTGTTGGCAGGTCTTCTGGTAGATCAGTAAAGTCTGGTTTATGAAAAGCAAATCCTTAAACTCTTCATTGCTCCAGCGGCGATTTGAAAATGCGTCCGGTAGGACTGCATGCCACCTCTCTACCGACTGAGCCACCACCTTCCGTGTAGCTAAATGAGAGTACGAATAAATTCGTCTATCCTTTACACTGCGCGGCATAGTTACTCACAGTATAATTATTCTAGCGTCAGTGTCTTTTCATAACCCAATACAGTACTCAAGATGGAGAGATGGTAATTTTGCGCCTAAAGTCTGTTCGCTTTCAATAGGCATAAAACTGCCATCGTCAACTTGAATGCAGAGCTATTACTCTTGAATATAGCAGTAGCGCGAGGAGACAGAAATGTTGCATAATTACAGCAGCGTTTTATTCTGACAATGAACTTAAGAAAATAGACATGAAAAGGACGAAAATCTCCATTAAGTTAAAGTGAATGAACTATAGTTAAACCGAGTATAGCTTTGAATTAAAGGAAGATATGAAATGTTTGTGCAGACCCAGAATGACAGTAAGGTAATGACCGTGGAAAAAAAAGGACGACACAAGATGCGGTGTACAGGGAAATAATAGAACACTTGAAATGGAGCAATATTTAACGGAGAAGCAACAACGAAAATAAAACAGTGAAGTAGATCGAGCATTGAATATGCATTGTTCATAAACAATGAAGTTATGAGTTAAATAGAAAATAAAGGAACAACATGTATTAATCATAGATGTGACGTTCACACGACATTGGTGTAAAAAGTCAAGAGTGAGAGCAGTGGAATATAGATGCTAAGGATATACAAGAATGAGCACCCAAAGACTGCAACACTAGAGCCCACAAACTGGTAAAAGGGTCGAACTTTAAACTTGATTTAAACTTTTCCCTATGACCTTGGCTTTCAACGAACTGCATTTATAATCGAGTTACTTCATTCATGGATGAACGTTCTATCAAGTTCTGTCGAAACCGAATCAAACTATTTGATTTGACATTCTTGTGTGACCTTGACTCTTGTGACCTTGACATTTGGCTGATTGTTCTCAAAACTTAATGGCATAATACTAGCCTTATCCTGTGTTTGTCCTTAGTGTTTAAATTAATCGAATAAATCTGTTTAAGTTCATCTTACCATCGAACCTTGACCTCTGACATATTGCTCTTAAAAATCTTTAGGTCTCTTAGCCGACCTTCAGTTCTTGCACCAGTAATGGTCTACATCAAATCTAAACTGTCTAGTTATTTTGTTCACACACTCATACATAGTCAAAATGAGACCTTGCCCTGTACTGTAGACAAAGAATATAATTACCAAACAGTTTCGGTGGACACTGTCACCATCTTCAGAGGTCAAGATAGAGAGAGAGAGTGACATATTGACAATACAAGGGTTCCTTTTCATGCGTGTGTGTGTGGAAGGGTGGGGTAAAGGTGAGGTTGGGTAGGGTGGATTGTAAGCAGGGATTAACCCAAGGGGGAAAGGGGGGGGACATTACCAGACAGGTCAGGTGTAATTCCTATCTGAGCTCACCTGTGTCGGTGCGGGAAGGGATATCTCCACTAGGGACCTCATTATACGAGCTAGCTTAAACATGCCGTCACTAAGGTTGAAATTCTCGTATTTCTTGGATACACATGCCTTCAATAATCTTTCGTTTCCGAAAGTCATGACTTTTATACAGAAGATGGTTACCTTTCCAGTCAATTCTGTGGTTGGCTTCACAAATATGGTTAAATATTGCATTATTTAAATTACATGTTTTTATGGCATACTTGTGTTCCTTAACCCCTAAACTGCGGGCTTGTTTTTCCTTGACTTGCGTGTCTCGCGGGCATATTTGCACTCCGACAGACTCTCTAAAAATATTTGCCAAAAATCAGTTATTAGTCCTTGAATATTAAAATTACATATGCATATGGCACTTACCTTCAGCTTTCTCCTGGGATGTTTGTTGAGCCTTCGTCGAGTACCGTAGAACTTGTGGAGACCTCTGAAGTTGGGTAAAGAAGTCTCCACTTTACACTTCCCGACAACCCGTAATATGATTACCACAGCCTGATATTATCACTAGAAACACTATTCTATGATTCTCAAATAGTTTGGAATCCATACTAAAAAAAAAAAAAACACTGTGAAAGCAATGAAAATTACGAGCGCGTATGACCTTCCCACTTGCACTCGTTCGCCGCTGGTGTTCTGTCATTTATTATTCATAAAAACACTCCCATTTTATATTTCTATTACTATATAACACACATATATATATATATATATATATATATATATATATATATATATATATATATATATATATATATATAAAACACTTCCATATATCTACAGTCTTTATCCATAAGTTTCCTTCAGTAATAGTAGTTTATTGTCACTGTAGGCATTCAATTTCTCTTTCAGTAAAAACCGTAGCATTCACTTCCTCGTCCTGTATACTACGGTAGCGTTGAGCGTGAATCTGTCACCTTCACTTCCACTTTCATAACTCATAGTATTCATACATGCTAGAGTGAAACTTTCACTTTCATTACTCCTATTATATATACTCATATTCTTATATTACTATTCATTTACATTTCTATTTACATTCTCTATTTTATTTACATCATTTATATTTCTATTTTATTTACACTGTGTTATGCACTGTCACTTGCTAAAACTGTTTTCCACTGTTCATTTATATTTACATTCATTGCTTTCACTTGCTGTTTACACATTATTTACACATTATTTACATTTCCACTTGCACTGTTTTACTCACCACAAAGATCGTAGTCACTATCATTTTCATTGACAAATTAGTCAGTTGACGTTCCACGGCAGTCACTTAGCCCTTTACCTCTTTCCACACGAGGTTTAGTAGGGGGTAGAGGTCACAGCGCTCTTTGCATGGGGCTAAAAAGCAGCGGAATTGGACAGGCGCGAATCCAACATGCTTTCACCTTGAAAGACGACAGTAAACTGAATACAGTGTGGTGGCCTAGCCGTCTAGGGGGAGTGCAATGCTGCCAATGTCAGCTTGGTGACAGCTGCTAATATATACGCTATGAAATGATTGGCAGGAATTCTAGACAATACATAATGAATTAGGTAGTTCCAGGTGAATGTAAATATCACTTAGGCTTCTCCCTTCCTTTCTTATGTATATTTTTATTACGAGAATAGATTATACGGCATATTTCAAGGGGAAATAAACAGCAAAAATTAGCAAACGAGTGCACGTGAGGTGTTGACAGGTGATTCTTAGCCAATTCCAGGTGTATGGCACTATCACTTATCGTATTTCTTTTTTGTATATATTATTTGGCATAAGAATAGGGCATAGGGCTTACTTCAATGGAAGAAATCAGTGGAAAATTCCAGGGAAGATTTACTTAGCATAGCACGGCCGGGCAGGTGAGAGGAGAAGGTAATGGAGGGGAGGTAGGGAGAGGAGTCAAGAACGGGGAGAAATGGCTAAATTGTCAACAATGGATGGGAGTACAGATGAGATTAGGAGTGCTGACTAGTTTTGGACATTGGCAGTACTGATAGATGATACAAGTCACCACTTGAAAGCCCGGGCGAATTCAAAATAACACAGAATCACAAAAGTGATATGATCCCTTGCTCCCAAGCATCATGAAAGTGACCCCCCGCTGTTAAGGGGTTAATCCGTGTTTCCAAACTACACATAAAAAGGAACCCTTGTATTGTCAATATGTCACTCTCTCTCTCTAACTTGACCACTGAAGATGGTGGCAGTGTCCACCGAAAATGCTTGGTAATTATATTCTTCGTCTACAAGTGTGGGTTTCATTTACCGTCTTTGATTGTCATGCAAGAGTGATTCATCCAGCCATTATCCTGTATTACAGACGTGTGACTAATCATTCTTAAAAGGGAGTTCCTTTGCTCTTGCCAAAGTCTCAAACATTGATCCAAGGTGGATGTGGGTCAGATGGAAACTTTTTAAGCTAACCTAGCTAAGTCAAACTTTGACCTAGCTCTGCACCCACGACCTTTTAACCTGTTGTTATACGATACAGTAACTCACTTCCTTGGCTGACCCTGAACTCTTCCACATGGTCAGGTAAAAATTTGTCAAAATTAATCTTTTGCACACACACACACACACACACACACACACACACACACACACACACACAACGTCAAACTAAACAGGACACTATCTTTCAGCAAGTGCGGATGTAAACATAGATTAGTAAGCATAAGCCACATTATGTGTGCCGACACTTTTGTTGGTGAAAAATGCTAACACAAAGATTGGTTCATTAAACAGTTGTAGAAAGTGTTCATATATGATATGGTCGTATGAAGTGAAAGAATGTGCTTAGTCTCATGAAAACGGATAATGGAAGGGTAGTGAATTTCATGGTAAAAGGCGGCTTGATGCTCAGAGAATATCATGACTGAAAATGTAAGAAAATACAGTGTAAAAGATGATAACACAAAATTATAATGTCAAATGAATGAACCCCATTTACAGATAGCAATACCATATTTGTTCATTGCATTTCTAGTAACGCCTGTGTATTTTAATGCTAGGCATGGTAAAAAGTGATATACATTTTTATATTATCAACGAGAAAGTGATTATTAGTGTTTAGACATTGGGGAGATCAAATTATAATTAATTACTCGGTGTATAAGGAGTTTGTCCACCATTACTGAAAACTGTAATTATCCCTGTCTACGAGTATCTGTCTACATTCTGTCTATCTAACTACTTGCGTGTGTGTGTGTGTGTGTGTGTGTGTGTGTGTGTGTGTGTGTGTGTGTGTGTGTGTGTGTGTGTGAGGGTTGGCAAGAAACCCACTTTTTTTTTTTAAGCCTAACCCACCTGGGTTTTCGCTTTCTTTTTCACAAAATACCCCCCCAAAACGGGAAAAAGTTTTTTTTTTTTTCAAAGTTTACCTTAAATAAAAAAAAAAAAAAATGTTTCTGCCATACATAATTATGAATAGACCAATAAAATCTTGTTTTTCACACAGTTATCTGAATAAGGGAAATGAATACAATCATGTTTTGACCTGTTTGGGTGTTATACTTTGGCTGCCTGCTACACACAAGGCATGCACCAAATCAGTAACAGCCTTCCGCTGTATAAAATAAATGATCATGCCAAATTTGAACCAGATCTGTCAAGAATTGTGGCCTCCAGCTTGTTTACACCCACCCACCCACACGCTGGCTCAGTGGTAACGTTCTCGCTCGCCATCTGGTGGACGGGAGTTCGCGCCTCGCTCAGGTTGCGAAAGTTTCACTGACGAAGTGGGTTGTTACTGTCCCCCTCGAGCAAGGGGACGGGGCTGTGCGTGTGTGAAGGTCACAGCCTTGCCCTTAGATCGGACTATATGAGCTCTCAGCTCCCTTCCGGGAGGGTAAAAGCTGACGATCACGACCATCAAGTGATCCTGACCGACCCGGTGAATTACACACACACACACACACACACAGATAGGGTCGATTGTATAATACGACCACATTATATATGGAAGTATAAAAACTGAATCTGCTGAAGGAAAGCAATGCAAAAATATTCTCAATGTGAAGAAAATTTTGACCTAATTTTTTTAAATTGCAGAAAGGAACAATGTTATTATTTTTCAGAAAATGTTATTGTTTAATGTTGGTAAGTAATTTAGAAGTGTCATTTTTATTTTATCACTGAGACGAAGACTTGCATTCTTATTTGTGTCAGGACTTCATATTATAATTCTATCTTTCTATCTATTGCCAGACGCCTCAATCCCGTTTGGGGTGGCCACAAACAAAATGCCTCCAAGTCGCCCTGTCCCCCGCCATTTCACTGCCCTGCTCCCAACTCACACCCCCATCTTTCATATATCTCTCCACCACATCCCTCCATCTCATCCTCGGCCTCCCCCTCCCTCTTCCCCCCTCCACCTCACTCACATACACTCTCTTCGTCAGTCTTTCACCCTCCATCCTCTCCACATGGCCAAACCACCTCAGTGTGTTCCTCATAACGCTTCCTATCACATCCACATCCACACCACAACGCTTCTTTATATCCTCATTCGTCAGCCTGTCTCTCCATGTGACTCCACAGGCTCCTCTTAAATAACTCATTTCTACTGCTCTCTCTCTCTTGACTTGTGTCTTTCCAACAACGTCCAAGCTTCACTTCCATACGTTAGAGTTGGTATCACAATACTGTCATGTAGTAACTTTTTCGCTTCCATGCTAACTTCCCTGTTTCTTATCACTGCTTTCAAATCATAATAGATAGCATGATGGATAAAAAGATAGATAGATAGATAGATAGATAAACAGATAGATAGATAGATAGACAGATAGGAGCAGCAAGTCAGGGGATGAGATAGGTAGTGTGTCAGCGAGAATCGAAAATGGTAAACATGCTTACACACTCTAACTCAAGGAATGCTTGATAGGCACACGAACAGTGCCTCTTGACCATACACACACATACACACATACTCACACACAGGCTTCTAGAAGCTTTACATCAGAATATTCCACGTGGCACGACCCCTGCTAAAATAGGAATTTAGGAAGCAGAGCTCAGAAGGAGACAG
The DNA here is from genome assembly GCF_032717465.1 of Coenobita brevimanus. Lineage (NCBI taxonomy): Eukaryota > Metazoa > Arthropoda > Malacostraca > Decapoda > Coenobitidae > Coenobita > Coenobita brevimanus. The sequence goes on from NC_136958.1 coordinate 17,487,571, forward strand.
GCCATAGAACCGACAGGTAGTGGAGAGAGTGAATAAGAAGAGGGGTCCAACTAGACTTACTTAGGATATTAAGTCCCTGTATTATACATACGCTGCTCAACTTAGACTTTCTCTGAAGATAATAAATCAAGATCAATTCCCTGTATTCATCTTTAATTCCTCCTGCTCTTCAGTTAACCCAAGACACACCTATTACAACAATTAAAAGTTACATATATAAAAATGTTGGCTACAAAGCTTTAACATTTGGGAAAAAAAAAAAGTTCTTTTGTTATATCGGTTGGGTAACATGACATGAACTATAAATGACTGTGACACAAAAATATTGTCATTTCAAATGAAAAGGATATTGGTTTTAAAAGGTACTGGAATAATAGAAGTATTATGAATAGTTTTGAAAAAATCAAAGAACACCATTCATATTTGCAAAGAGCATGTTTTACTTATGTTGGTGATGAGAAAAGTAATAACCTTTGTGTTTTAATTACTAAGATTATGCTTCCAAGATATTATATTATAAATACTTGGCGCTGTTGTGTTTTTTAAGCAGTGAAATAGAATATGATTAAGTAACTATTATTTACTTCAGATAGTATGCAAAAATATAACCATCAAAGAAAACTGAATTTATTAAATACATTTTTTATTAACCCCTTAACCACGGGGCGTCACTTTCGTGACGCTTGGGAGCAAGGGATCATACCGCAGGGCGTCGCTTTTGTGATTCTGTGTTTTTTTTAATTCACCTGGGCTTCCAAGTGGGGGCTTGTATCATCTATCAGTACTGCCAATGTCCAACACTAGTCAGCACTCCTAATCTCATCTGTACTCCCATCCATTGTTGACAATTTAGCCATTTCTCCCCGTTCTTGACTCCCCTCCCTACCTGTCACGGGGTTTTTATAATATCGCGGAATTTTTAAAAATAAATGCTTAAATATTATTTAAATTGATATTAATATTCAATAATATTGAAGAGCAGAGACAATAATTGTCTTGCTACATCAAGCAACGATTACTTTACGCTGACTTGCTACGATTCTCTAAGAACGAGAATTTATAAACTTTCTCAACAGTACACAGCAGAGACTAATTACTCACAATTGCTGAATTACTGTACTGTTAGCCTCTGGAGAAAGTTACTTCACCCCTGACAATAAATAACTAATACTAACATCAGGTTCTTGCCGATGCTTAACTCCTATGGCACAACGGATTTTAAGTTAATACAACAAGACTGGTCTAAGTACCAGTTATGAATAGTAAAACGTGTATGCAAGCTAGGAGCTATGTGGGAAATAAGCTTAATTTGGAGAAATGAAACAAGAGTTTACTTTACATTAAGCTCAAGAAAAAGAACTGTTAAATTTATTGATTACAAAAAATAAATTTAACGTTACATTTCAAATCAAATCAATGAGACGCACTCACTCACTCACACAAAAGCTAAATACTTACGCCTAGGAAAAACACCTTAACTAAACTCTTAAAACTAGGATTATACAAAAAGGAAATACCGGTCGATGAATGCTATGTATCACCCGGGGAGTGGGAGTTTGGATTAACTGTACTAGTGGAGCTTGGGCGCTAGCTGACCTCTCACACTTCTTGAGCACAGGACCTCTCTCCGTCACAACAAACACTAGACTGAATTCACAATACATTGTATGGGCAGGACACACAAGCCACCGGAAGAAGGCGTGGCTAACGGTTTAGGCAAGCAGAGGCGAACGATAAAGAAAACAATAGTATCGCTCAGTAGAGCACTTAGTGACGTGCATTAAATCGGTCACTTTTGAAAGTGACGAATGTTTTGAAAAGTATACTCCGAAATGGAGGGAGAAACGGTTAGCTGAGCAATACACAGTGAGTTTTCCACTAATAGTTCGTGGCTTCTCAAAAAAGGGAAATGTCGCGAATTGATTCGTGACACTACCCCCCCTCCATTACCCTATCCTCTCGCCTGCCGGGCCGTGCTACGCTAAGTAAATCTTCCCTGGAATTTTTCACTGATTTCATCCATTGAAATAAGCCCTATGTCCTATTCTTATACCAAATAATATATACAAGAAAGAAATAAGGTAAGTGAGAGTGCCATGCACCTGGAATTGGCTAATTATCACCTGACAACACCTCACGTGCACTCGTTCGCTAATTTTCGCTGTTTTTTTCCCCTTGAAATATGCCGTATAATCTATTTTCGTAATAAATATACATGTAAGGAGGGAAGGGAGAAGCCTAAGTGATATTTACATTCACCTGGAACTACCTAATTTATAATGTATTGTCTAGATTTCCTGCCAATCATATCAGTGCTAGACTTAGCTGTTTCAAGAACCAATATTGGTAACTCTGAATAACCCCTAAGCAGGCCCCCACGCTGGCCCTCCGTTATCAGTTTACTCTCATCTTCCGAAGCGAGGGTACGTATGTTTCTTCTTGCTGACTTCAAGGCCTTTTTTCACCCCCATGCAAATGGCCCTGTGACCTTTACCCCCTACTAAACCTCGTGTGGAAAGAGGTAAAGGTCTGACAATTGATAAAAGAGTGACTACGATCTTTCTATTGAGTAAAACAGTGCAAGTGGAATTGTAAATAATGTGTAAATAATGTGTAAACAGCAAGTGAAAGTAATGAATGTAAATATACGTGAACAATGGAAAACAGTTTTATAAGTTATTTCAAGTGACAGTGCACAACACAGTGTAAATAAAATAGAAATGTAAATAACGTAAATAAAATAGAGAACGTAAATAGAAATGTAAATGAGTGGTATTATAAGAATACGAGTATATACCCTAGGAGTAATGAAACTGAAAGTTTCACTCTAGCATGTCTGAATGCTATGAGAGTGAAGATGAAAGTGACATTCACTCTCAATGCCAGTATACAGGACGAGAAAGTGAATGCTACGTATTTTACTGAAAGAAATTGAATCCCTACAATGACAATAAACCAATACTACTGAAGGAAACTTATGGATAAAGACTGTAGATATGTATAAGTGTTATATAGTAATAGAAATATAAAGTGTGAGGGGTTTTATGAATAATAAATGACAGAGTAACAAAAGCGAACTAGTGCCAGTGCGACGATCAGACGCGCTCGTAATTTCCATTGCTTTCACAGTGTTTTTTTTTTTTTGAGTATGGATCCCAAACTACTTGAAAATTGTAGAATAGTGTTTATAGTGTTTGTATCTGGCTGTGGTAATCATATTACGGGTTGTCGGGAAGTGTAAAGTGGAGACTTCGTTACCCTACTTCAGAGGTCTCCACAAGTCCTACGGTAACCGACGAAGGCTCAACAATCATTCCAGGAGAAAGCTGAAGGTATGTGCCATAAGTATATTTAATTTTATTATTCTAGGACTAATAACTGATTTTTGGCAAATATTTTTTGAGAGTCTGTCGGAGCCCAAATAACCCCGCGGCACACGCAAGTCATTGGTAAACAAGCCCGCGGTGTAGGGGTTAAACAATAAAGTGGGTAAAATAGTGTTTTTTTTTTTCAAGTGGGTTTTATTGAAAAAACCCGGGTGGGTAAAATCGGGTTACCCACTTTGGTGCCAACTCTGGTGAGTGTGTGTGTGTGTGTGTGTGTGTGTGTGTGTGTGTGTGTGTGTGTGTGTGTGTGTATACAATGAAATTTAAAAAAAAATTAAAAAAAATGGTGCCAGGCACAACCAACCTCGCCCGAAAGCAGTTACTTTATTTTCATCCGGTTTCAAGTTATAGCCCTCTGAAAATCTGTGCTCTTGCATTCGTCCATTCAATGTCACTGAAGGTCCAAGGTCATGGTGCCAAATGAAAGCCCATATGAGACTTCCTATACCTTGATAACAGCAAATATTTCTATCTTCAATCATTTTCGAGTTATAGCACCTTGAGTATCCGTGGCCTTGAGTTTGACCTTTCAAGGTAGCTTAAGGTCAAAGGGCATTGTATCAATTAAAAAACCCATATTGGACTTCCTATTTGTCGGTAATAGTAAATATCTCAATCTTCACCCAGTTTCAAGATGTAGCCCCCTGAATAACCGTGACCTTGAATTTGACCTTTCAAGATCACTTAAGGCCAAAGGTCGTGGTACCAATTAAAAACCCATCTGGGACTTCGTATATGTTGATAAAAGTAAATACCTGTCTGCAGTCAGTTTTGGGTTATTGCCCCCTGAATATCCGTGACCTTGAATTTGAGCTTTCAAGGTCACTGGAGGTCAAAAATCTTAGTGCCAAATGAAAGCCTATCTGGGATTTCTTTTATGCCGATAATGGTAAATATCTCTATCTTCAACTGGTTTCAAGTTATAGCCCTCTGAAAATCCGTGACCTTGATTTTGACCTTTCACGGTCACTTGATTGCCTCCAAAATTTAATCACTTTCTTTTGAGACCATTTCCCACGTATCCTGAAAGTTTCATGTAATTTAATTAAGACGCTTTTCCGATATGTTGCTAACACACAACGAAACAAACAATTAAACTTGACCATGAACAATACCTCGCCGGACTCCGTCCGGGCTAGGTAAAAATTTATGGATTTCGTTAAGCTGAGCTCGAAGATTTGGCCACAGCGTTGATAATAATGAACAGGAAGTACTTTTGGCTTAATATTTAGGGAGGAAATATTACTTTTTGTTTTTTCTATTGGCTTGAGAAAATGGCCCAGTGGATTTTCTGTTGCTTTACCCTGGCTGGTCAGGATTAGTGAGATCCTCTGATGTATGTCTGAAGAATTATTGACGAATTTTTATCATAAGGCAACTTTCTAGCACAGGACTTCATATTCATATGTATGTACCACTTGCTATCTACCCCTATACACTTGCAGTTATTGAAGAATGTTTTGATGGCTAGTAATGATACACTACTTTTGGTTTTCATGCTGCTCATGTACAGTTTCGGTGAATTTATTTATTAAACACTGAGTTCAATCATGAAACATCTGTAGCCTATGGAAAGTCTATAGTATGTTACCTTGTGCATTGCCTACCATTATCATCATTCTCATCATCTATCTCTCTCTCTCTCTCTTTTTTTTTTTTCACCCAAAGGTAGGGTGAGAAAATGAAAAGACAATGATAGCTGGAGAACTGAATAATAGCATCCAAATGATATGGGTCACATACTCATTCATATACTAGTACTTCTGCAAAATCCCGACTCCATTTAAGGAGCCTAACTATCTACGTAATTCACATCATATTATATCAGAGAGAGTCAGTCCGATGCCTATTAAAGCTCTTGTTTTGTGCTTCTCTGTACAAAATTTCTTCAGTCAGCTCTATTGCTTGTCAGTTCACCAGTCATCTCAACCACCATTCCTCGCTTTCTCACAGTATCATTATGATACCTATCCTTACTACTTCTTGGCCCACTACGCCTCCTCCCACCATCAGACTGCCTTACTTATACCATTTTCACCACCATGTTTATACCAATTCACTCCATACGATCATCCCATCTAGGCGCACTCTTTTTTTTTAAATCTGCTGTCCAAATGTTCTTATTCCACATCTCTCACCAATTACATTATATATTATAGCTTGCATTATCTGAGCCCCGCACGTATTTCGAGGGAACCCATCTCCATTGCTCCAAACTCTCGACTTTTTTTAATTTCATGCCACACCAAAGTCAGATACCAATACGTTAATGTAAGTGTACGAGTATAACTCCTTCCTGGAAACCAATTCCAGTTGCCGCACAGAGGTCTCTGTTTCGAATCAACGTTTTTATATCACCACCCACATTTCATTCTGTGCCACTCGTCTTTCCAGTGTATAATGTATATAATCTGATTACAGTATTGTATTGTATTCAGGAAAGCGTTCTGTCCTAGTGTAAATGGAATAAAATAATCATCGTAAGAACCCATGTGGCGAATTTCAATAGACGAGCCACCCAGCTGCTGCCGAAGTAAGACATGATCCAGTGCGTATCCTTCAGGGCGGAAGGATATTAAAAAAGTTTTGAGGCAACACTTCCATATTGGTCACGTATTGTTAGGTGTGCCCCACCACCATTACTTCCATCATCTGCATCACAGTCGCTGTTATTATTATTATTATTATTATTATTATTATTATTATTATTATTATAGTGGTAGGTGGTGGCGACCATCATCCACTCACTTGATGTAGTGCTGTCTACTTCTTCCTTAGCCTTTATTATTCTTTTTCTGTGCCTGCCCTCCTCTCTTCCTATTTCTCCCATCTTTCCTGTCACTACTTAATGCTTTTCTTTCCGTTACAGGTGGCTTTACATTGAGTGACAAGCCAAATGGTTTCCTGTAAGCCAAGAAATCATTTACAAAGCTGGGTGGTAACCATATAACCAAACCATACGTGCTCGCTACGTGTGAGGTGGGTTGGTGGAGGGTTAGTGCCCCTCCCTGTAAAACAAATAACTCAGAGTCAAATGGCCACCCCGCATGGGATTATGATGTCTGGCAATAGATAGATAGATAGATAGATTATTATTATTATTATTATTATTTTTTAATTACTGTTGTTGTTATTGTTGTTAACACCACTCCCTCCATTATCATCACCTTCATCATCACCACAACCACAACCATATTCATTATCATTGTCACGCTACACATGACTGCGTAGATAGACAGGGAATATGGAGGGCAGTTGTAGAATGCTGTGAAGTGTATGTATGAAAGTAATAGGATAGTGAAAGTAAATGATTTTTTTTATCTGAATGTCTGGACTGAAACAAGGATGTGGCATGTCTCCGTTGTTCTTCAATCAATATATGAATGAGGTTATAAAAGAGATATAAGGTAGAGCAGTGGATATTGGCGTGTCACTAATGAGAGAGGATAAAGTTTGGAAACGTTTTTGCTGTTGTTTACTGACGATATTGTAATGTTAATTGAAGATGTGTCGGAGCTACAAGACTTGGTGAATGAGTCTTTGGGTGTATGTGAGAAATTGAATATGAAAGTGAATATAGATAAGAGTTTCTTTATGGCCTTTGAGAGAGATGACATAACAGAATTCGCAGTGGCACTGAATGGCGAGAAAGTGGAACTTGTGAGTGCATAAAGCACTTCGGTAGCGTGACAAGTAAGGCTAGAAGCTTAAAGAGTAAATTGCTTAAATCAGTATAGCAGGGATGAATGGTTGCTGGTTCACTTTCAGCAGTGCAGGAGCAAGGAAGGGAGCAAAGAAGTAAAACAGTTTCCGCATGACAGAATTGTTATCCCCACTTTACAGTATACAGTGCAGCTTGAGCCCTGTTGAAAGGACACAGATTAAGACTGAGAGCAATGGAAAAGAGTTATTTGAGAGGAGCGTGTGGAGTTACACTTATCGGAGAGGAGCATGTGTAGTTACACTTATCCGAGAGGTGCATGTGGAGATACTAGGAGAGACAGGCAGACAAATAACTAAGAAAAGGAGCGTTCAAGTAAAAATGCAGATGTGACAGTGTTAAAAGAAAAATCTGATATGGTTTGCCATATGAAGAGGATGGAGAATTCTCTCTCTCTCTCTTTCTCTCTCTCTCTCTCTCTCTCTCTCTCTCTCTCTCTCTCTCTCATATATATATATATATATATATATATATATATATATATATATATATATATATATATATATATATATCAGCCATTACAAGTCCACTGATGAACAAAGGCTTCTCTCAACCTTCTCCAAGAAATCCTTGACTGAGCCAATCTCTGCCACGTTTTCCCCTACACATTTCTCTGTCTCATCTCTCCACCTACTGTCTGGCCTTTTTCTTCTACTCTTACAATATCTTGGTGTCCTGTCAGCCAGCCTCTTGTTCCATCGGTTATCCCTTATTCTTGCTACATGGCCTGCCCACCTCGATTTCTTTTCTTTTATAATGTCTATAATATCTTTGACTATAGTCTGCTTTCTCACCCAAGCTGATTTTTTCCTGTCTTTTAAAGATATTCCCAACACTAACCTTTCCTTCACTCTCTGAGAACGGATTATTTTATTTAATATCGAGTTTGTTAGTTTCCAGGTCTAACAGTACCGTACGTCATAGCTGGAATTATGCATTCGTTATATACTTTTCGTTTCATACATATTGACAAGCTAATTTTCATAATGTGTCTGTGTTTACTAAAAGCTTTCCATTCAATTGTAATACATCTTTTTATTTCGATCTCATAGTCTTTCGTTAATTATAATGTTTCCCCCAAGTAAGTGCGCTCCTAGTCTTCAAAAATTTCTTCTTTTATTCTGAAAACGCTCGTTGGTGTATGTAAATTAAACATTAATTTTACTCCAGTTCATCTTTAGCCCCATTTTGAGACTTTCTTTGTTCAGCTCATTTAACATTTCTTGCAATGTCTCCATTGTCTACGAGATTAGGACATATATCCATCCATCCATCCATCATCCAATCCCACGTTGCCCCATGAGAAGCGTAGGAGCCCGGGGCTAGGCAAGCTGATCCTGACATTTAAGATGAGAGTGACAATCCTCACTCATCCCTGAGTGGCATTACATGAGCAGTAAACCCCAACCACCCGGTGGATATAAACCTTCACCGGCTCAATCCGATTAGAGTGCCTTAATTACCCACTAAAATACCAGGCGCCATAATTTGGATATATCGTTACCACCCAGCATAGTAAATGGTTTCCTGGTGTACTGGAAACCATTTGGCTTGTCACTCAGTGTAAAGTCACCCATGGGCTGAAGGAATAGAAAAGAAAGAAGGAAGGAAAGATAGAAGAGAGAATGTAAAGTCCCCGTAAGCAGAAGGACGAGGAAAAAATGAAGGAAAGAAAGAAGAGGAAGGAAGGAAAGAACGAAGGAAGAGAGGAAAGGGCTGACATCCGTGAGCAGCACTACATTAATTGAGCGGATGGTGAGCGCCCCCTTCTACCACCTAGGTGGTGATAAATATATATATATATATATATATATAGATAGATAGATAGATAGATAGATAGATAGATAGATATAGATATGAATATAGACAGATAGATAGATATACAGTATATATATATATATATATATATATATATATATATATATATATATATATATATATATATATATATATATATATATGGACGGAGGCGGTGGCTGAATCGGTACAGAGGCGGCCTGCAGTCCTAATGGACCCAGGATCGAATCCCGGCTGGGACAGGGAACAGTTTAAGGATCTGAATTTCCTGAAAGCAGACTTTCCTGATCTGCCAGATGACCCGCCGACATGTCGTAAAAATACCCCTGCTAATACCAATACACCAGTCCTGTATGAGACAGCCCTAGCATGTATTCAATATTGACAGTGGGTGTTAGCGCCGAAGTGGTGACATGTGGAGGTGTAGGAGGACTACTGGGCCTTGGGATAGGTCACTGCCCCCGAGAAAAAGGCCCTGAAGCCTTTGCCCAGAGTCGGACACGTAATATATATATATATATATATATATATATATATATATATATATATATATATATATACCTAGGCTGCATTCTTACAAAAAGAGGATTAGCTGAGACAGGACGACACTCCAGTTTTCTCATCCACACACACACACACACACACACACACACACACACACACACACACACACACACACATTTACTCGTATAACAGCCCCAAGGGGAGAAGGGACAGATCCTCACCGCGCCAAACTGCATAACGGTCAACTGCGCAGTTCAGTCAGCTACATTCGCAGCAGGGCCCAACATCAGGGCTGGTTTACCCCTGGCACATCATAATGGACCCATCCCCTTACCCGCAACTGACCTGATCAGTTGATCAGACCAAATGTTGGTGAATATCCCCTGGGGGCCGCATCACCATTTATTCATTCACAATATCCCTCCAGTAATCCCTATCATGTGCAGCCACTCTTCCTTGCTCTCCAGACATTCCTCTCGCATCTTTCACTCCCTTCACACTGTCCATCCATCCTATTCATGGCCTTCCTCTCAGCCTTAAACCTCCCAAATACGATTCAGTTTTATTTTTCACCAATCGCTCATCATCCATTCTCTCTATTTGCCCAAACCATAGCAACATTATCTGCTCAACTCGATCAGCCATCTCTCGTATAACTACAGTTCTCCTTTGCACTTCATTTCTTACTCGACCCATACACTTCACACCACACATACCATCGCAATTCCCCTGTCTTAACTTAGTCCTGTGTGCTTACAGCTCCAAGAGAAACTCTTATTCTCTCATTCCTGATTTTATTCATTCTTGCAACTCCAAGAATATATATATATATATATATATATATATATATATATATATATATATATATATATATATATATATATATATATATATATATATATATATATATATATATATTCTCACCAGACGCCGGTTAAGCCATCGCTTGTCAGTTGTCCTGCCTCACAAACTTCCTCTACCAGTGCCAGTCTTGACAGAGCTGCTGTTCCTCCACGTCCTCCAGTTGTCTTCCCCTCTTTTGTCCTGTGTTTTTGATGTTATCTTTCCATCTGGATTTAGGTCTTCCAAGAGGCGTAATACCTTCTGGTGTTCAGTCATAGTATGTCCTTGGGTAGCGTTTTTCTTCCATTCTCTTTACATGCCCGAACCATTGCGGTTTCCCCCTCTCCACATAGTCCTGTATGTTCTCAACTCCAAGAGAAATTCTTATTTTCTCATTCCTGATTTTATCCATTCTTGTAACTCCAAGAATTAATCTTAGAACTTCCCTTTCACATGCCTGGAGATTACTTTTAGTCTTGTTGCAATGAGACCAAGCTCCATAGCTGTAAGTCAAGATTGGTCTAGGGGTAGAAGTGTCGATGATTGTCTTTACTTTGAGGGGTACATTTTTGCCTTTCAGGAGTGGGTATAATAAATGGAAAGAGTTGTTAAATTTATTTATTGTAGTGTGTACCTTAAGGGACATATTGTTTTCTGTGCCAAAGACAACTCCAAGGTATTCAAAGGTCTCTGACTGCTTTAGAATATGGTCCCCCAAGATAATGTTCATTGCTTATTGGTTTCTTGATAGATGTATTCTGTTCTGTTTCTGCTGATCTTCATCCCTTTTGCGACCAGTTCCTCATCCCATGCATCTATGAGCTGCTGTAGAATTTCCTTCAATGATGTTATCAGAGCAAGGTCGTCTGCATTGCCAAATATTTTCCCATCGAAGTTAAGTTCTTCAGCGCTACAGCTGCAATAATTCATGAAAAGAATGAGCAATGAGGGCAACAACATACTTCCTTGCCTAACACCTGATGCTAAAGCAACCCAGTTTTGATTTGGCTGTTTCGTTTTGACTCTACATTTGTTGTTTAACCCGTGGATTGCGAGTCACAGCACAGACTGTGCATCATCGCTAACTACTCCATCCCTACTCAAACTTATGCACGACGCTACGCAAAGACGGAGAGAGAGAGAGAGAGAGAGAGAGAGAGAGAGAATTTTTTTTCTTTTCATCAGATGATGCCCTGGATGTTTATCTTCAAGTTTATAATAAAAAAAAAATCTTTTTTTCCTTTATTTTTTGCACACCACGGTGTGGGATAGAAAAGGGTAATTGCACAATCCACGTGTTAAGTATGTACTTTTAATGGGATTGCAAAGTTTTGCAGGGATGTCATATTCTTTCCTTGCATATATGTTGCATAGGATTCTTCCAGGTATCCTATCAAAAGCCTTTTCAGAGTCTAGAAAGGTTATATACAGGTTCTTGTTCCACTCTCAGTTTTTCTCATATACCATCTTTAAGCTGAAGATGTCAGTCGTAGATCTACCTGGTCGGAATCCATGCTGCGATTCTCCTAACTTATCCTCCACCATTCCTGTCTGTCTTCTCTCCAGGATCCTCTCATAGGCCTTTGCCATATGAGGCATAGGGCAATTCCTCTCTAGTTTGGGCAGCCTCTCTTGTCGTCCTGTTTGTGAATTGGACAGATTAAGGATTTATTCCAATCATTTGGAATCATCCCTGCATCCTAGCACTTCTCAAAGATGTCACTAATCCAGGTAAATCTCTTTTATCATATTTACCATTCTTTATATTCTTTAGGGATGCTTTAACTTCACTGATGCTAACTGGTTGATCTTCTGACTGTCCCTGTACATAATTTACCACTGCAAGCTCTTGGTCATCATCAAGGTCATTTTGCACATTTTCCTCAGTAATACTTTTTCTTCCTGGGAATGAGCAAAATAATCACTCCGAAGTTGTTCGTTTTTATTTGATGTTCCATTTACGAAATGTCCCAGAACTCCTTTGTTGAACACATTAAGTTGTAGGTATCTAAGGCATGATTATTTTCTTCAATCTTTTTGCAATGCTAAAAGTTGACATCGTTATCTGGGAGATAATCGGCCTCAGGGGGTTGCCTTGTTTGTGAGTATTGACATTAACTTGAGGGGCACTCACTGGAGCTCATTGCTGATTAGGATCTCACAAAAAAAGTTTTCCGGATCCAGAATCTGTAATACGATCTGAAAAGGTTCCCCAGATTAATCAATTGTTCCCTGGGACATGGGCTATCTGCCCACCGAATTTGGTCTAAATCCCTCTTTTAGATATTGAGTAATCCTGTTAACAGACAAACAAACCAACAAACTAGAGGGGCACTCAGTTGGGAGCATCTCTTCGACAAGGGATAATTAATTTCCAAACCACTCTTCATTATGGATTAGGTTTTCTCGTCAATGATTAGAGTTTCACAAAAGTGTTTTCCAGATGCAGAGTCTGTAACACGATCCAGATCGGTCGCAAAAGTTAATCGATTGTTCCCTGGGACATGGGCTATCTACCCACCAAATTTGGTCCAAAGCTCTCTTTTAATTTTTCAGTAACCCTGCTAACAGACAAACAAACTAACTTTGGTCCCAAAAGTTAACTGATTGTTCTCTGGGATATCGGCCATCTACCCACCAGATCTGGCTCGAATCTTTTAGTTTTGGGGTAATGCTGCTAACAGACAAACCAACCAACCAACCAACAAACAAACAAGGGTGGAAACATACTCTTTTTGTCGGAGAGAATAATCGAAGTACATCGGGTCCAAAGTCATAACAAAGGTGAAACTTGGATAGAAGCATGACCCAGGGACCAAAATACAAAACATTCAGTGTAAGACATCAGTGTGACCGAAAAAAAACAAATCTCAGACACGTCCAAAGGAGAACATCATGCTTGTTGATTTTCCTTTTTTTTTTTTTTTTTTTTTTTTTTTTTTTTACGTGGGGAGATTTGTGCGCACACAGTTTCTCCATGGATAAACCAAAGTTAATACAGCTTTCGACCTGGAAAATGCTGGAAAGTTTGCAAGAGGCAATGGGTTGCAGATAAATCAAGGAACGGTATTGTTAGCGGCTGCTTCACGATGACAACGTGCCCATGCTTACAACATTTGTTCCCCAGCATTTTTTTTTTCTTTTCATTGTTCGTTTCCTTTTCTTTCTCATGAGAATAGAATTCCACCACCGTTTTCACGAATTTAGCATCAAATGAAGTCAGGTTATTCATCAAATGAAAGCCTGTGCTCGAAGGTCATCTTTTTGTCTCAAACGAAAATATTCAATCTAAAGCGACGTGCTTTCTGCAGTGCATGACGAGACAAGAATTCCAGCAATGCTTCTTTCAGCGACAGGACGTTTAGGACAATTGTGTGAGTGCACAAAGAGAGTAATTTTAAGGGATTAAATGAAGGTGTCTAATATAACGTGAAAGCGATTATACGAATTATTATATTAAATTTATATATAGGAGAGAGAGAGAGAGAGAGAGAGAGAGAGAGAGAGAGAGAGAGAGTGTCACATCACACCCACACACACACACACCCACACACACACATATATACACATATATATATATATATATATATATATATATATATATATATATATATATATATATATATATATATATATATATATATATATATATATATATATATATATATATATATATATATATATATATTATATATATATTTATATATATATATATATATATATATATATATATATATATATATATATATATATATACCTAGGCTGCTTCCCCCAAGGAAAGGGAGGTAGCCGAGACAGGACGACTCACTCTCCATTTACTCATCCATTCAAACACATTCATTCGCATCTTAGCCCCAAAGGGGAGAACGGACAGATCCTCACTGCACCACACCGCACAAGGGTCAACTGCGCAATGCAATCAGTGACATCCGCAGCAGGGCCCGACAGCAGAACTGGTTTACCCCTGCCACATCATAATAGACCCATCCCCTTACCCGCACCTGACCTGACTAGCTGATCAGACCAAATGCGGGAGAATATCCCCTCAGGGCTGCGTCATCACTTATTTATTCACAATTTCTCTCCATTTATTTCTGTCGCGCACAGCCACTCTTCCTTGCTCAACAGACATCCCTCTCGCATCCAGCGCTCTCTTCACACTGTCCATCCATCCTATTCGTGGTCTTCCTCCCAGCCTTACACCTCTCACATCAGATCTAGTTATCTTTTTCACCAATCGCTCATTATCCATTCTCTCCATATGCCCAAACCATTGCAACACCCTCTGCTCAACTCTACCAGCCATCTCCCGAACAACTCCAGTTCTCCTTCGCACTTCATCATTTCGCACTCGATCCATACGCATCACTCCACACATACTCCTCAGACATCTCATCTCCATTACATTCAAACTTTTCCTCTCTGCTACACCCATATTCCATGTTTCAGCCCCATATCATGCAGTCGGTACCACAACACCCTCATACAGCCTTCTCTTTACATCCATTCTAAGCGAACGACATTTAAACACTTTTTTCATTCCTCCCAGCACCTTTCCTACTTCATTCATTCTAAACTTCACTTCTGCATCTATTCTTCCATCCACAGCAACATGTGACCCTAGATATTTAAAACAATCTACCTCCTCAAGCAACTCACCATTCAAAACTATATTCATCCCCCTACCATCTATCAACCTCGTACACTTCATCACTTTACTCTTATTCTCATTTACTTTCAATTTCCTCCTTTCACACACCCTTCCAAACTCCTCTACCAACTGTCTCAATCTCTCCTCTGAATCAGTCACCAGTGCAGTATCATCTGCAAACAGCAGCTGCTTCAGATTCCACTCTCCTCCATCAACATTTACCAGACTCAGACCACCTAAAACTCTTGCATTCACCTCTCTTACAACACCATCCATGTAAATATTAAACAACCAAGGCGACATCACACATCCCTGTCGCAGCCCCACTCTCACGGGAAACCAATCACTCACAGCATTTCCCACTCTTACACACGCTCTACTATTTACATAAAAACTTTTCACCCCTTTTAGTGACCTACCATCAAGTCCATACAATCTTAAAACAGTTCACAAAGCCTCCCTATGAATTCTATCATACGCTTTCTCTAAATCCATAAATGCCCAAAATACATCCTTGCCTTTCGCTAAATACTTTTCACACACTTGTCTCACAGCAAACACCTGATCAACGCATCCCCTCCCTCTCCTAAAGCCACACTGCTCATCACTAATCACTCCCTCTGTACCCTCTCTAACTCTCATAATTAACACTCTACCATACACCTTACCTACAACACTCAACAGATACCCCTTAAGCTAGTACATTCATACTTATCACCCTTGCCTTTATACAACGGGACCACACAAGCACTTGCCCAGTCAATTGGCACCATACCTTTCTCAAAGCACACATTCAACAATCTTACTAACCAGTCAACAATAGTCACTCCACCACCCTTCAGGCATTCCACAGCACACCCATCCATACCTGCAGTTTTCCCTGTTTTCATCTCCTTTACTGCCTTCTCCACTTCCTCCTTCGTGATCAAAGAATCATTCAACTCTCCCAACACATTTATTTCTTGCACCCTTCCATCCGCCACAATCTCAGCCACCCTTTCCTCCTCTACATTTAACAATCTTTCAAAATACTCTGTCCATCTCTTCCTTACTGCATCCATCTCAATTAACATCCTTCCATCCTCTGCTTTTACTCGTTCTTCCTTCCCAGACTCTCCCTTTCGCACCCTTTTCACCTCCTTCCAAAACATTTTCTTATTCTGTTGAAAATTCTCTGTCAGCCGCATACCCCACCTCTCATCTGCTGCCACTTTAGCATCACGCACAGCCCTTCTCGCTCTATTCCTCTTTTCCTTATACCTTTCATATGACATCTCATCCTTCCTCTGCAGCCACACTTCATATGCACGTCTCTTCTCAGCCACAGCCATACTTACTTCCTCGCACCACCATTCACTTCCTTTTCTTACACCACCACCCACACGTCTCACACCACACACCTCTTCTGCATGCCCCACCAGAGCACTCTTAAACAACTGCCATTCCTCCTCCACGCTGCCATTTTCCCGATCTTTCACTGCGTTCCACTCATCTTTCAATTTCTCCTGATACTCTATCTTTTTCTCTCTTTTATCCAACTCACTCACTTTCAAAACCTCCCTGCCACACCTAACCCTCCTAGCTCTCACCCATCTCTTACCTACTGTTAACTTTCCCTCCACCAGGTAGTGGTCAGACATACCTCCACCCTCCCCTCTCAGAACTCGCACATCCAACAATCTTCCTATTACATTCCTTGACACAACCACATAGTCCATCAAGGCTCTATCAACAACCCTTCCACCCTCCAGTCTCACCCATGTATGCTTATAAATATCTTTCTTCTCAAACAGCGTATTCCCAATCACCATCTCTCGCTCAACACACATCGCTATCATTCGTTCCCCATTTCCATTTCTGCCAGGCACACCATGCATACCAACTACGCCTTCAACTGCTACATTTCCCACTCTAGCATTCAGATCTCCCATCATTACCACATTCACATTCGCTCCAAAACTATGCAGACACTCATCAACATCATTCCAGAAAGACTCCCTCTCTTGTTCATCCCTTTCACTACCAGGCCCATATGCACTCACAAACACCCACAACTCACGTTCAAATTTCGCTTTCACCCACATCAGTCTCGATGACACCTCCTTCCATTCAATCACACATTGCTGTACTTCTGGACTCACTAACAAGGCCACACCTTCTCTTTCCCTTCCTCTATCAACACCTGACAATCTTCCATTCACACTTCCAAACATAGATTCCCCCTTCCCTTTCATCTTCGTTTCACTCAAAGCTAACACATCCAACTTTCTTCTCACAAACATTCTCCCAATCTCCCTTTTTGCCTCAATCGTACTACATCCATGCACATTCATAGACCCAATCTTCAGGGTACGGGGATAACTCCATCCCCCATCCCTTTCTCTGGCCTGTCTCTTTTTAGGAACTAAAAAACAGAGGAGGGGGTCCCTAGTCCCCTCACCCCGCCCCTTTTAGTCGCCTTTTACGACACGCAGGGAATACGGTGGCAGTATTCTTCCTAACACAACCTGGCCGCAGAGTAGTAGTACCACCCCATAGTGCGGCCAGGTTGTGTCCTCCCCGCCACAGGGGGGGAGAGGGGGGAGGGAGGAGGGGATAAATACTGCTGCATAACTTAAGACCTAGAGGATTAATGCTTGGTGTGTCCCACACAGGTGTGACTACACCACCAGGAGATGACAGGGAACAATCACGTGTTAGTCTGGGGGGTACTGCTTTAAAATTAATTCAGTTAACAATTTATCACACTTAAAATGACCATAGCTTATGTTTACATTCTTTTCATATGTGCCAGAAATTAGACAAGAAAACCTACAAATATTTTATGTCATATGTTCATTACAGTTCAAACCATCATATTAATGTAAAAAGATCTGTGTTCATATCCATGTACATAAGAACATATAGAATTTCAGACCCAGAATTTTTAGATGATGAACTAAAAATGATTCAGAGTATTGGAAAGAAGCTAAAATATCCACAAAGCATACTAACTCACTGCCACAATACAGCCAAGAAATGATTCCTTGAAGGGAAAACTAATAAGCCAGATCGCCAGAACATTCAAAGAACCCTTGTCCACCCCTTCCATGAAAATTTTCTTGATATTGTTCACATACTGCGGAAACTCAATGTACAAGTACTATTCAAATATGAGAATACCATCAAAAACACCCTCATCAAGAACAGCCCTTTCCGTAATTCAGGCGTTGTTTACAAAATCCAGTGTAAAAGCTGTAACAAATTTTACATTGGGTCTGGTTAGTACTTGGATGGGTGACCGCCTGGGAACACCAGATGCTGTTGGCATAACATTCTCCATACGTGTCATGTGGGGTTTGTGGAGGATTAGTGCCCCTCCCTGTAAAACAATTAACTCTAAGCCCTTGGCCACCCTGTTTGGGATACATGGCGTCTGGCAATGAATGAAACAATCTGGAAAATATTTGGAAACTAGAATCTCACAACATAAATACAGTGTAAGGACAGCCCAAAAGAGTAGTGGTTTATTTCAGCACAAAGCATCCAGTGATCACCATATTGACTAGACAGGCTCCAAGATTCTAGCAAGATCAAAAAGCTTAGATGAAAGAAATGTAATAGAATCTTGTCTAAAATCTGGCACGTATGAAAAGAATGCAAACATAAGCTAAGGTCATTTTAAGTGTGATAAATTGTTAACTGAATTAATTTTAAAGCACTGTCCCCCAGACTAACAAGTGATTGTTCTCTGTCATCTCCTGGTGGTTTTATCCCCTCCTCCCTCCCCCCTCTCCCCTTCCCCTTTCCCCTCCTCCCTTCCCCTTTCCCCTCTCCCTCTCACTCCCCTTTCCTCCCCTCCTACTTCCTCCTCCTATGTCACGTGCATTTTAGATTCAGGTCATCCTTTGTTGTGTTCCACTCCCTGCTGCAGGTGACCATAAGTTAAGCCGCAGGTAAAAATTCAGGTCATCCATTGTTCTGTGTGCCACTACCTGCTGTGGGTGTGCATAAAAGACCTCTACCCTTTACGCTTCTGTCTCACTCTGTCTAAAGATGTAATATACGAAAGTACTCACTGTCTCTCCTTTCATTTCTCCTCTGGTCAGTTAGCATACATATCTTCACTGTGAAGTGAAGTCTCTGCATATATATATATATATATATATATATATATATATATATATATATATATATATATATATATATATATATATATATATATACACGAGGGTGGATCAATAAGTTCTCGGCCTAGGGTAGAAGAAAAACATATGGAGCTGTGGTTTATTATTTTATTTCTCAACATAATATCCCTTAACCTCAATGCACTTAGACAACCGGTGCTCTAACATCTTAATGCCCTTGGAAAAAAAAAAATTCTTTCTCTTGACAGTTCAGATATGCTTCAACGGCAGACACGACATCATTATCGCTCTCAAATCTCTTTCCTCGTAAGTGATCTTTCAAATTGGGGAATAGATAAAAATCACTTGGAGCCAGGTCAGGTGAATATGGTGGGTGATGCACAATTTCGAAGCCAGCTTCATTTATGGCAGCCATCGCAACAGCTGATCTGTGGGCAGGTACATTGTCCTGGTGGAACAGGACTTTGCGCCTCAACCTCCCCTGCCTGTTCTCTTTGATTGCTTCTCTCACGTTTTTGATCAAGGTGGCGTAGTAGTCACCTGTGATGGTCTGTCCATGATGCAAGTAGTCAATCATTAGAATACCCTCAGCATCCCAGAAGACCGATGCCTTAATCTTGCCTGCACTGAGTTGTTGGCGGAATTTGCGAGTGACAGGGGGACTATGGTGTTTCCACTCCATGGATTGCCTTATCGTCTTGGGATCGAAGTGGTGAATCCAGGTATCGTCCATTGTCACAAACCGCCTGTAGAAGTCATCTGGATTACGCTGAATCTTGGACAGGAGCTCTTGAGAAGTGACTACCCGCTGTCTCTTCTGATCGGCTGTCAACATTCGGGGAACCCATTGGGCCGACAATTTTCTCATGTCCAAAAGCATCAACCAAAATTGATTGTACTGTGCTATATGACACCAGTATATCCTCTGCTATTTTGCATATAGTCAGTCTCCTGTCAGCCATAATCATATCGTGCACCCTGTTAACATTTTCATCATTAGTCACTGTACTGGGGCGACCTGGACGTGGGGCATCATCACACAACTCCCTGCCCAGCTTAAACTCATGACACATTTCTTCACCGTGGAGTACGAAGGAGACGAGTCACCTAAAGTAGTCACCAAATCATCATAGACTTCTTTTGTGTTTGTTTTTTCATGAGATACTTTATCACCGGACGGTATTCAGAAGGTTCCATTTTCAGAACTGACCATACCACGCGTCACTCAGTGGCCTGCATATGTCAAAATATTTGGGTTAGGAACTTAAAATTTTGGCCTAGAACATGCAAAGGTTGACACTACAACATATCAAAATACGATGGGTGTACCATATATATATATATATATATATATATATATATATATATATATATATATATATATATATATATATATATATATATAAAGGTGAATTTAACGAAGAGTGAAGTGTTTGTCTTCGAGAGAAGTGAAGTCAGTGAATGTACAGTGAGATTGGATGGGGAGGAAATGGAGAATGTGAGTGCGCTTAAGTACTTGGGTAGTGTGATGAGTAAGGAAGTTTAGGGGGTGAAGTGCTTGAAAGCGTGCAGCAGGGAAGAAAGGTTGCTGGTTCCATGAAAGCAGAGATAAGAAACAGGGAAGTGAGCATGGAAGTGAAAAAAGCTACTACATGACAGTATTGTGATACCAACTCTAACGTATGGAAGTGAAGCTTGGACCTTGTTGATGGGACAGTAGTCAAGAATGAGAGCAGTGGAAATGAGTTATTTGACAGGAGCATGTGGAGTCACATGGAGAGACAGATTGACAAAGCAGAAAGTGAAGGAGTGTTGTGGTGTGGATGTGGATGTGATAGAAAGCGTTAGGAGAAACACATTATGTTGGTTTGGCCATGTGAAGAGGATGGAGAGAGAAACTGATGAGGAGAGTGTGTGTGTGAGGTGGAGGGGAAGGGAGAGAGAGGGGGAGGCCAAGGATGAGATGGAGGGATGAGGTGGAGAGGTATATCACCGAGGGGTGTGTGAGCTGGGAGCAGGTCAGCGAAATTTTTGGGGACAAAGCGACTTGGAGGCGATTTGTTTGTGGCCACCCCTTACGGGAGTAAGGCGTGTGGCAATAGATAAATAATATATATATATATATATATATATATATATATATATATATATATATATATATATATATATATATATATATATATATATATATATATATATATATATATATATATATATATATATATATATATATATATATACACACACACACGTGTGTGTGTGTGTGTGAGTGTGTGTGTGTGTGTGTGTGTGTGTATTGGGGAAAGACACATTACATGTGAGTACGGATGTGGAAAATTTTGACTGTCCAGCAAGTAATCGAACCCAAGACCTCCAGACAGAAGTCAGACACCGTTACCATTACACCATGGCGTGAAAAAAGCTAAGCCACTAGGTAAATCCGTTATGGGAGGATATCTTTCAGTTCCAACCCATACCGGCAGAAATTGAAAAATTTCTTCCCACAACGGATTTACTTAATTTTCTTCGATAAGGAGAGCATGTGTTCATCCCTGTTTGTTTGTTGCTTGACGGAATCGAAAGATTCGGCAGGCATGTTGGTCGGTTCCATATGCTTATCTGGCTGTCTGTTTGTTTGTCTGCACTCAACATGTCACAGTTGTGCGCCAATCGCTATGAAAAAGAAAATCAGCAGTTAGATATCTATAAACCATGGAAGCCTATTGTTTTTCATCAAAATCGGTCAAAGGCCCTGGACTGGGTGGGGGCTTGAAACCCCTCAATAGCCGTGGGTCCGGAAATCGTCGTGACCCAGCGGCCAGCCCTGGCACCGTTTATTCAGATTTCGAAAATCGATTTTTTTCCTTACTACATTGAAGAGAAACCTCTGGCACACCTTGTAATGGAATTTTTGGCTTCCTAAACTTGTCCTGTACTTCGCAGTAAAGCAAGAAGTTTTTCGTCAAATGCATCTTTACACGCTGGTGAAAGCTAAGCGACACATGACTGCCTACACGCCGGTGAAAACTAAGGAGACACACTCGGATCCATCAGGCAAACACTTTGCCTGTGGCAGATTCATCATGTTTGTTTGCTAGTTTGTTTGGCTGTTAGCAAGATTACTCAAAAACTAAAACAGAGATTTGGACAAAATTTGGTGAACTGATAGTCCTTGTCCCAGGGAACAACTGATTACCTTTTTGGACCGATCCGGATCGTGTTACAGATTCTGGATCCGGAAAACAGTTTTTGTGAAACTCTAATCAATGATGAGAAAACCTAACCCATTATGAAGAATAGTTTGGAAATTTACTTTGTCCTTGTCGGAGAGATGCACTGTACTAAGTGCCCCTCTATTTTTTCATAGAATTTAGGTGACAGCTTTTATCATACAATGATGCAGTGGTAACGGTGCCTGACTTCTGTTTACAGGTCTCTGTTTCGATTCCCGGCTGGACCGTCAAAACTTCCCGTATATATATATATATATATATATATATATATATATATATATATATATATATATATATATATATATAGCAGCGGCAATATGGGAATGGAATCAGAGCTGAAAAAATTTTTAAGGAATTGTGTGAGTTTAATGTGTTATCCAGCGTTTTTACATCTACAGCATACATACATATGTCAATTGCAGCAGCGGCAATATAGGAATGGAAGTCACAGCTGAAAAATTTTGTAAGGGAGTGTGTGAGTTTCATGTCATCCAGCGT
>NC_136958.1:17515330-17650330 GCF_032717465.1 Coenobita brevimanus
GGCCTCTACCTGCCTTGCAGGCCAATCTGCACATCTTCCACATCCAATCTACTATTACCTCTCCCCCATGCTTCAGCATTTCACCACACACTCCATCAATTCCTAGAGTTTTCCCCATTTTGACTTTCTTCATGGCTTCTTCTTCTTTTTTTTTTTTCTATGTGTCCGACTCTGGGCATAGGCCTCACAGCCTGCTCCCAAGGCCCAGTAGTCCTCCTACATACCGTACACCTCTACATGTCACCATTTCGGCGCTAACACCCACCGTCCATATAGAATACATGCTAGGGCTGTCTCATACAGGACTGGTGTATTGGTATTAGCAAGGGTACTTTTACGACATGTCGGCAGGTCGTCTGGTAGATCAGTAAAGTCTGTTTTTACGAAATTCAAATCCTTAAACTGTTCCCTGCCCCAGCGGGGATTTGAACCTGGATTCGGTAGGACTGCAGGCCACCTCTCTACCGACTGAGCTACCGCCTTCTACAACTTCCATCCTACTGATTTCTTCCTCTCTTCTCACATCCCTCCGTCTTCCAGCCATTCTCCAGCCACTTGTACTCACATTACCTTCATTCTCTATGTTCAACAATTCCATAAGTGTTTTCTCAGTCTGCTTACTTTTTCTCTCATCTCCACTAGTAATATACCATTTTTATCTTTCACTCCCCGACCAACTTCTTTGGAACCCTGTCTAACTCTCTTTACCTCTTTCCAGATCTTTTTCTTACATTCCCTCCATTTTACACTGAATTTCCTTCCAAATTCCTAATCTGCTCTCTTCTTACTCTCTCTTACTAATCTTTTCACCTCTTTCTCTTCCTCTCTGCATATAACTGCCTTCCGTCTATCAACTTCTTCCATGCCCCTGTTTCTCATCCACTTATTTTATGCATTCTTCTTTTGTGTCACAACCTGTCTCACATTTTCATTCTACCATGCTGTTCCTTGCTTCCCCCTTTCGCCTTCTCTTCACCCAACACATCATTTCACATGCTGCACAGATTTCTTCTGTGAATATCTTGCACACACCTTCCACGTTCCCCATCTGCTCCGATCCATATTTACCCAATCACTCCTTGACTTCTCTCTTATATTCTGTTTTTTTTTTTTTTTTTTTTCATCCTCTTGGAACCATTCCACCCTCCTTGCATATACTACTTCCTCCTGTCCTTCCCTTCTTCTATTTTTCCATTTCACTTGGACTTTGATTCTCACCACCACCAAGTGATGGTCAGAAAGTCCACTCCCCCAACCTCTATATGATCTTGCATCAATTACACACCTTCTCATCCTTTCCTCCTCACACACATACTCAATCATTGCCTTCCGTTCATCCAGTTCACCACCTACCCTTCTTGTCACTCGTAATGTATACTGTACCTATGGATCATTTTGTGTCTGAAGCGGGTATTGGCTATCACCAACCCCCTCCCGGCACAAATGTTCACTAAAACGTTGCCATTCTCATTTATTACAGCAGGTACACCTCACTCACCAACTACTCCATCCACCTTCACAATTGCTACTTTACCATTCATATCGCCAGTCAAAAACGATCTCTCATTCTTTTCAAACTTTTCCATGCACGCTTCCACATATTTGTCCAGAACTCTTCTCTCACTCTGCTTACACAATCTTGCGTTAGTGCATACACGCACACAATCGCTCACATTTGTGATCCAACTTTCAATCTTACCAACACAATCCTTGAGCCAGCTGATCCATACTCTCTTTTATTCTCCTTCCGTCTGTTACTCACAACAATACACACTCCTTCTCTTGCCCTCTCATTCTCACCTACTCCCGTACATATGTCCCATCCATACTCCCATTCTTTCAACTCTCACCTCTTCCTTTAGTTGCCGTTAATCCACATACATCCACTTATGCACCCTCAAGCACCTGGACAGTCTCTGTCTCTTTTTCCTCATCATTTGCACCTCTTACATTCCACGTCGCAATCCGTACCATGTCCTTTGTTCGTTCCTTAGTCGTCACCTTTTGGTCAGTCTTGGTCCGAGGCTTCTTGTTGTTTTCCGGGGAGGGGGCACTAACCTTCTGCCAACCCACTTGTTGCGACGTAGGGAGCACGTTTGGTTGGCTATAAAATTACCACCCAGCATTGTAAATGCTCTCCTGGTTTACAGGAAATCATTTGGCTTGCCACTCAGTGTAGAGCTACTCTAAAAACAGAGTACCGTTACTCTCAAGTGGGTGGATGATGGTCGGCCCCACCTACCAGGACAGCATGTAGTAACAAGTTACATATTCTCACATAACATATTAATACATTGTATTCATCGCAATATAGTATAGATAGAATAACATTGCAGAAACGTAACATACTGTAGCAATATATTGTATGGAGTTAATACATGATAGTAAAAACGGAACACAAAACATTGTTTTGTAGTTATACAATGTGTATATGCATTTATATATACAATGGTTATATAATGGCAGTACCATGGCAAGTCTATAGCAGTCAACTGTATTAAGAATCAGTCGTATGTAATGTACCTATTATCTACATATATGAAATATATTACTATTGTTATATAAAATGGAAACATGTATATCAGTTTTATCATTTATTCACAGACAAATCAATATTATATAATGTGTTAACCCATGATCTTCCTTCATTTTTTAAATAAAAATATTGAAAATTATTTCTTAAATTATTTAACCCGTACTGCACTGGGCAAAATAAATAAATAAATAAATAAATAAATAAATAAATAAAACCGATACTCCTCTACGCCGGCTGATTTTCTGCTTTTTTTCTGGCTAAATGGGCTTAATACATCAATATAAGATCCCTGGCACTAATAAAAATAATCACCAAAGCCAGAAAGTTGATTAAATCAAGTCGGGTTGGTGCCGCTTGACCTCTAAAATCTTTGAGGTTACTGAGAGAACAGAGTTGCTGTGAACCTGTGAACACGGATGGCAGTACAGTACGGTACGGATAAAATATCGTAATTCCGATAGTTTAAAAATATCGCACCGTAATTTCGTACCATACCTAAAGAACTGTACCCTACTGATACGATAAAATAAAATTTCGTACCGCAGTTTCGTACCTAGTTTCGTACCTCTGCCATTACGTTTCTGTGAAAATGAATCGATAATATTCTCTTTGCAAGCAATTCCTCGTCCAGTTTCAATACTCACTTATTATATTTGTGTTTGTTGCTGTTAGTGGAAATTTTTTTATATACTGTATATATATATATATATATATATATATATATATATATATATATATATATATATATATATATATATATATATATATATATATGTGTGTGTGTGGTAATTGACCTAACATTTGATTTACATTCATATTGCAATGGGATTAAATACAAATGAGGATTGCTGACTAGGACTGTACTAGAATTTCTTTGAAAAATTGTATGCTTAAATCAAACTATCATAAAAATAAACACCTAAACGAGTCAAGTAGCAATGATGCAGCCGGCCTACAGCAAATACCTAATCCAAATCATTATTTATATACTGCTGTATAGACAAATCTGTAAATTAATCACTTAACTCTGTAGGCCTACAGTAGTCACTGACTATACGAGATACGTACTGCAAAACAAATTTCAAATAATAGAAATATCCTGTATATAATAACCTTTACCATACGTTTCTCGTAATTACACACACACACACACACACACACACACACACACACACACACACACGCACACGCGCGCGCGCGCGCTAAAACATAAGGTTATATCTTAAAATAGAACATTCGTCAGGGAAATAATTAGGTTATCCTATCTAAACGTCAATATTTGTCATCTGAATTATTCTGGACAGTGGACAGTCACATTTGAATAAATAAGTACGGAATGAGTACGGAAAAGATACGAAAAAAATAACGTAATTTCGTACCGTACCGAACTTAAAAAGAAACATCGTACAGTAAGTTCGTACCGTACCGTACTTAAAAAAAAAGAAAAGAAAAGAAATATCGTACCGTAATTTCGTATTGTACTTACAGGTGAAAAAATACCATATCGTACCGCTTTTCCGAACCGTACGGTACCGTAGTGTCATTCTTGCCTGTGAAGACTGTCACTTAGCTCCCGTGCTGCTAAATCAGTGTTGCAAGCTTAGCAGAAAAATGTCTGAAGTTAGCAAGATACGTTATTACTTTCCATTTTGGTTGCTTGCAATGAATTCTCGATGCTGCAGGATGTATATCTACATTGCCGGAGATTGAGTGGGGGAGGCATATCTACGTCTCTAGCATGGTACGGGTTAAAGGCACATTTACATCCATTATGAATGGTTGGCGATCAAAAATAAGGCTCTTTTGGGAATAGTGAGCATGATCTATGGAATAAAAATGCCTGTAAAAATTAAGTACAGTACATCCACAAGGGAAAACTAATGTTTCTAAGAAAGAAAATTTCATGCTTTATTTGGACAACTACATTCTACATTCTGAAAACCAAACTAAATAATTGAAATTAATTATGAAATTACTTAACCCAATGGCTATGACATACATCACATGATGGAAAACTTGTAGCTGTGAAGTACATCATGATGAACAAGCTTTTTTTGTAATGGGGTGCTACATATTTCACCCTTATGTCCTCATTACTTCACCATGGCTGAACTAAGCTAAATAATGAACTCAGTGTTCCCTATACTTTTCCATGCACTCTTTCGTTTCATATGAGCAAAAATTATTTTTGAGAAAAATTATACCTGCTTTTTTGTGCATGGGGATAGACCAAGCTCATAACTACCATAGCTGAACTAATGTAAATTAGAAACTTACATCTGTTTTCCTACACTTTTCCATGCACTCATTGACTTCATAGGAGGAAAAAAAAATTTTTAGACAAATTTTTTCCCATGCTTTCGCGCATGGGGAGGGGGTGGGGAGTAGACCATGCTGCACGTGTTGGGTTAAAGCCATGCTTCCATCCATTTTGAAGAGTTGGTGAGCGATCAAATTAAGTCACTTTTGTGATTACTGAAAACAGTATATGCAATAAAAATGGCCATAAAATTCGCTACATCCACAAAGGAGACCTAATATTTTTAAATGAGAAAATTTCATGCTTTATTTGGACAACTAAATTTGAATCTAATATTTTTGCAGCTAGCTAAACCAGAGTAGATTTTATGCTTACTTCAATTATTTTTTATCCTATTGTTTGTATTAAACAGAAATATTTGAACATCTTGAATCTTTTATTTTTTTAATTATTTGAACTGCTAAAAGAACATACTCCCATCGTGTAGATAAGTAGCACAGCCAGCCAGTTGGAGGTTGAATTTTTTTCCAGACAACACCAAAATCAGAAAATGATTATTTGCTTCTATATTTCTCGTGTATATAACTGTACTGCATTAATCTGGATAATAATATGGAAATTGAGCTAACCAAATTCCAGTCATGGCATCAATGGTAACCCATATTTATGCTAAGTCAAAACCACATAGAGTAGCCTAGCCAACCAGAAGAAATACTACTTTATTACTGCATATGAACAACTGCTCTAAGATACCTTAGGCTATCTATTCATTTTTGTACTTTGATGCTTTTGCAGCAAGTTTATTAGCTAAATTTATGTATTGTTTCTTGGTCTCTCCAAGTTCTGAACTTCAGCATCTGGCACAGTCAAACGATGAACTGCCATATCATGTTACAAACCACCAAACAAAGTTCAATGGAACATTGATCTTAAAGAATTGTGGAATCCTTATATGCAGTTAGGGGTTCACAAACTAAAGAATTTTCAAAATGATTCCATAATACTGATGAAAATCTAGGATTCCTGTTCTGTCTGCCAGTATGTGACCCATAAATGTAGGCTGACTCAGAGTAGGTCAGAAGATTATTACCTGTCCTCGCCCCGGAGGAGCTTGGGGACGAGTATTGCTTTCACTCAGTTTGTCTGTTTGTCTGTCTGTTGACAATTTTAAGCGAAAACTACTGGTGCGATTCTGACTAAAATTACAGGGATCATGTGCAGTGACCTTCTGATCACCTGATTATATTTTGGACCAAACTGGTCCAAGCCCCAGGCTGAGCCCCCCCTCCCCCCCAAAAAAAAAAAGCCATTACTTCTTTAAAATTCGTCATATCGACATGAAACCAAAACCTAAAGGTGCATCTTTCACATCTGCATCCTACAACATGCGTCTCTACATTAGGGGGGCCACCCCCCCCCCAGTTAGCAGTAAGGGGGTCAATGGTAGGTGGGTCGGGCTTAAAATTTCAAGTGTGCATAAAATCGTCAGTTCACACCCGACTTACTCCAAATTTTATATCTTGACATCTTTGACTAGATATCCTGTTGTGTTTATCTGTCAGTACTGAAATGGCTGCCGGAGACAGGTTTGCTGTGCTTTCGCAACGCTACTTGTTACACGTTGACTCATCTATAAATGTTTCGGCCAGCTCTTCAAACACATAAGACAGTTCATCAACAGGAGGAAAGGCAAGAGCTGGAAGTAATTTCTCCAACATTTGAAAATCTCCTGTTTCATACTTGACTATTAATCCTAGCTCACTGACTTTTCTGATAACAGACTGTAAAAAAAAAAAACGCAAAATATTTGAAGTAGGAAATTTAGTTTTGAAAACATTGATTGCAGCCACTTCAAAACCAAGGAGAATTCTTTATGGAATGACATTTGGAACAAGTTCTTTCTCTGCCTGAATAATACTAACATAAGTTTGCTCAGTCTTGTTTGGTAGCGAAAAATAAATGACTGGAGGGTAACTGATTCCAACTTTACAATGAACTGTATAAAATTCAAAGAACATTGTGGGAACAACCTTAAAGGTACCATCCCCTAACCATAGTCCACTTTGTGCATGACGGAAAATATTACAACTGCCAATAGCCAGAATCTGCTTATTATCATTTTCACCAGAATCATAAAGAACGATGTCATCATGCTAAGCGGGAATTTCAAAATTCATTATTTCTAGGATTTGTGGTTACGAGATTATTTTCTTTCTCTCCCGTTGTACAGTTCTTTCAATACATGTTCTTTTAGGGAGTTGTGCTAACGCATCATTGTCTAAATCAAGTAGATGCTCGCCAAGGATGTTCCTAGTGGTACCATGGGAAGATGCAGCTTCCTTGACTTCATCATACACTGCATTTGCCAGTGTCTTAATGATGTCACCACTGTGGCAATAATTACCTTGCTCTGTAAAAACATTATTTTCCAGAGCAGTAATTGTTGAGGGGCATTTGTTCTTATAATATTGTCTGCATCTCTGTTTTTTCTGCCCTTGTTGATTACCAGTTTAAAAAATATATTCATGGCTCTTGTTCTGAAGGATATCCATCTCTTTCTGATTTTGAAAATCCGATTTGTGGATTAATATTGTTGAGAAGCAGGATTTACTGGAAGTTTATAACTGTTTCTCTTACTTTAACTGTTATGTGTTAGAGTTGCCAGTTAGCCTGCTATTTGTGAATGGAGGCTTTTTGTAAATTATGCATTAAATTTTATTCTCCTCTTCTCTATAATGTTTCATTTATGTAATTGTTAATTTATGTAATTTTCTCTCAGCTTGTATGCTAAATAATTTTGAGTGGTATGAAATGTAAGAAAACTCTGGATATTTTGGATATCTCTGATTTGGCAACTGTAGGTGCCAGAATATACTTGAAGCTTCGAGAGTATTGCAAGACTATATAAGGATGGGGAAGGGACTAGGGCACATTCAGTCAGTTTCAGTTCAGTTTTAATGTCCATGCAGTGTCAGTGCAGTTTGTATATTTCCGGTTCTTGTGAAAACAGAGAAGTGTAGTTGGCAAGCATTAAATGTAATTATTTGGTGAGTAAAGAAGGTGAACGTAAGTAGCCAGTGCTTACTTATAACGCCTGTGCTGCTCTGTGTTGTTGTACACTGAACGGTTGCCTCTAGGAAGAACAACTCACTGGGCAATGTCCTTCCTGTATTGAACTACTGCTGTTGGAGCTTGA
Organism: Coenobita brevimanus; assembly: GCF_032717465.1. NCBI lineage: Eukaryota > Metazoa > Arthropoda > Malacostraca > Decapoda > Coenobitidae > Coenobita > Coenobita brevimanus. Next base: position 17,523,323 of record NC_136958.1, read on the forward strand.
GGCAGCGTGGGATGGGTATGTAACAATATCATTCATTATGCTTCTAAAATATATAGCTGGTAATAGTGCAACCACAAAAAAATAATCGATTGTCAAATAATGAGAAGGCAGCTATAGCAGCTAATCTTAAGAGAGAATGAAATGCACAATCACATCAACCAGAGTCTCGAGTGACACTGACATTCGCTGCTGCCGCCGCAGATGCAGCAAGACTGGGCCGTTCTAATGTACTCAGTACTGAGGCAACTGATCTCAAAATAAGGGACAAATTATTAGCGAGTGGGGAAGCTTGCTGATAATGGGGAATGAACATTCGACACATATATATTGTATCTCATTCTTGAACGTACAGCATTGTGACAGGAGTATCATAACAAAGGCAATATCTTAGTTTGATTTTGTTTCATATGCATGTGGAAGTGAGATGAAATTACTTTCCTTCAAAAGCATCATTATGAAGTCAAAAGGCGCTGTTTCGTAAACCCTCCCTCTTCCCTCCTCTCGCGCTTTGCCAATAAAAAGTCTGTATTCCAGCAGCTTATATTGTCCCATATCATATTATTCTCCCTGTTCACATTGTATTAGAAAGAAATTTAATGAGTAAGGTTAAATTTAACTGAGCTGAGTTGACCATGGGTTGAATTTACATGGGCTAAGTTGACCATGGGTTGAATTTACATGGGCTGAGTTGACCATAGGTTGAGCTGAAACCATTAGCCTTCATGGCAATCTAGTCTTTGTGGAAAAAATTTAGCCTTCGTGGCAGTAGCAATCACCCATCAGAGAGGCCTAAGCATCTCACATGGCGTCTTGGCGGGAGGCATTGAAGCGCCAGTTTGCTCAGTGCGAATATACACACGACATGGGTTGAGTTGACAGGCTACGGGTTGACTGGGGTTCAATTGCCCATGGTTTGAGTTGACCTTGGACTGAGTTGACTGGGGTTGAATTAACCCCTTAACTGCAGGGCGTCACTTTTGTGACGCTTGGGAGCAAGGGATCATACCGCGGGGCGTAACTTCTGTGATTCTGTGTTGTTTTGAATTTGCTCGGGCTTTGAAGTGGTGGCTTGTATCATCGATCAGTACTGCCAATGTCCAACACTAGTCAGCACTCCTAATCTCATCTGTACTCCCATCCATTGTTGACAGTTTAGCCATTTCTCTCCGTTCTTGACTCCCCTCCCTACCTCCCCTCCATTACCCTCTCCTCTCGCCTGCCTGGCCGTGCTACGCTAAGTAAATCTTCCCTGGAATTTTCCACTGATTTCTTCCATTGAAATAAGCCCTATGCCCTATTCTTATACCAAATAATATATGCAAGAAAACAGTAAGATAAGTGATAGTGCCATACACCTGGAATTGGCTAATTATCACCTGACAACACCTCATGTTCACTCGTTCACTAATTTTCGCTGTTTATTTCCCCTTGAAATATGCCGTATAATCTATTCTCATAATAAAAATATATATAAGAAAGGAAGGGAGAAGCCCAAGTGATATTTACATTCACCTGGAACTACCTCATTTATTATGTATTGTCTAGATTTCCTTCCAATCATTTCATAGCATATATATTAGCAGCTGTCACCAAGCTAACATTGGCAGCATTGCACTTCCCCTAGGCAGGCAGGCCACCACACTGTATTCAGTTTACTGTCGTCTTTCAAGGTGAAAGCATATCGGATTCGTGCCTGCCCATTTATGCCGCTTTTTAGCCCCATCCAAAGGGACCTGTGACCTTGTGTGGAAAGAGGTAAAGGGGCAAGTGACTGTGAAACGTGAACTGGCTAATTTGTCAATGAAAATGATAGACAGTGACTACGATCTATCTGGTGAGTAAAACAGTGCAAGTGAAAATGTATATAATGTGTAAATAATGTGTAAACAGCAAGTGAAAGCAATGAATGTAAATATAAGTGAACAGTGGAAAATAGTTTTATAAGTTACTGCAAGTGACTGCATAACACATTGGAAATAAAATAGAAATGTAAATAATGTAAATAAAATAGAGAATGTAAATAGAAATATAAATGAGTAGTAATATAAGAATACGAGTATATATACTAGGAGTAATGAAAGTGAAAGTTTCACTTTAGCACGTATGAATACTATGAGTTATGAAAGTGAAAATGAAAGTGACAGATTCACTCTCAACGCTAGTATACAGGACGAGGAAGTGAATGCTATGTATTTTACTGAAAGAGAAACTGAATGCCTTCAGTGACAATAAACTACTATTACTGAAGGAAACTTATGGATAAAGACTACAGATATATATAAGTGTTATATAGTAATAGAAATATAAAGTGTGAGTGTTTTTATGAATAAAAAATGACAGAACACCAGTGGTGAACGATGTCAAGTGGGAAGGTCATACGCGCTCGTAATTTTCATTGCTTTCATAGTGTTTTTTTTTGGGGGAGTATGGATTCCAAACTATTTGAGAATCATAGAATAGTGTTTCTAGTGATAATATCAGGCTGTGGTAATCATATTAAGGGTTGTCGGGAAGTGTAAAGTGGAGACTTCGTTACCCAACTTCAGAGGTCTCCACAAGTCCTACGGTACTCGACGAAGGCTCAACTAATATCCCAGGAGAAAGCTGAAGGTATGTGCCATAAGCATTTATAATTAAAAAATTCTAGGACTAATAACTGATTTTTGGCAAATATTTTTAGAGAGTCTATCGGAGTGCGAATATCCCCACAAGACACGCAAGTCAGGCAAAAACAACCCCGCGGTTTAGGGGTTAACATGAGTTGAGTTGACCAGGGTTGAATTTACTTGGGTAGAGTTGACCATGGGTTGGGTTGACCATTGGCTGAGTTGACCGGAGTTTAATTTACTTGGGTCGAGTTGAATGTGGGTTGATCTGAATGTGGGTCGAGTTGACCATGGGCTGAGTACCAAGGATGAATTTACATTAGTTGGGATTACCATGGGTTGAGTTGGCCATGGAATAAGTTGACCAGGGCTGAGTTGACTGAGGTTGGATTGACTAGGGTTGAGTTGACTGGGGTTAGATTTACTAGAGTTTAGTTCATGAGGGGTTGAACTGACCGGCCACCGGCTTTGACAAACTGCTTCTTTAATCCAAGCTTAATATGTGGCAGTGGTAGCAGCACTTTACTTGGATTCATCAAACTAGGTCTGATGATGTTTTTGGCACAAAGCTGTAGATTTTTTCTGTTTGGCCATTCTTTCTTAACCAGCCGCGTGCCAGTGCCGTTTTAAAACGGTCTGACATACTTCCACAGCCAGTGCCGTTTTAAAACAGTTTAAATTAAAAAACTTCACTGTAACCGGATTTTTCAAGATTCGCGGGTAAAAATTGGCAGGGATGTAAGGTAACTGTTCCTCTACCATCCCCCAGGTTGTCAAGGCCATACACTCACTCGCTTCCCCCCTCATGCCCACTCTGCCTCACTCTGCCTGTGTGCCTCACCCAGTGCTGTACATAGTGATGGCATTTTATAAATATTTTCATGTAAGTGTAAGTTGTAAATATTTTCTTGTAAATGTAAGGACTGTATAGTGAAGTCAAGTTGTACATACCTTCTTGTAAGTGCCAGGACTGTGCATAATGTAGTCAGGTTGTACCTATCTTCAAGTAAGGGTAAAGAATGACACGCAAATTGTGATAGATGCTGAAGTAATAAGTAATCAGAAAAGTGTACTGAACATTGCTATACCTTCCCAGCATAAATACCTGAATATACATCACGTAGAAAACTGCTTTCTCCCATGTACGTGATGAGCGTGAGAGAGCGACTATACTTGTACATGAGTATGCAGGACTCAATAAAACCCATTTCCAAGCCCCGGTGAGCATTTTAATGGTGAAATTCGTTGTTTCCACATCAAAATCTATCATTTTAGCAATATAAAAAAAGGTCAAAAAGTGGCCGGCACTGGGGTGACCCATAAGGGTAAAAATAGCCAGCATGCGGCGGGTTAAGCCAGTGTAAATCCTTGGCTCTGCTGTCCCACTCACAGAGAAAATATGGGAATATTGTATATCTTGATTGCTGACCCAGTAGAACTCACAGAACTCTCAGGTCCCCACATATGAACCAACGGTGTTTATTGTAGCTGATTTTCATGAGAAGGTTTATCAGATTCTGGTACACTCCTTTTAAATGCACAGAATGAGCAACTGGTATTGATGCATAGTTATTACCATTATGAAGAATGACCCATTTCAGACTTCTCTTGAATGAATCTATAAATAGTCACCATTCTTCTGTGTTATAATCTCTGTCAAGTTTCTGTACTAGGCCACTTACGTCAATGCAATAAACCAAGGATCAATGCAATAAACCACTGTTTTCAATAAATATCACTGTGATAAAATCAAAAAACTTCCTTGAAAGTAATTTACAAGTGACATATGTTTGCTGCACTTCGATAAAGGTACGACTCATCACTCTTTCGTGTTGCAGCCATATTCTGGCTTATTATCAAATAAAATAACTATGTTGTTTTAAACATGCATTTTAACATTAGGAAATAAAGTCAAACATATCATGGTAATGAAATAACATACGTAAATAATTATATAGTGCGAAATGATAAAAGAACTATTATTGAAAACTAAAAAAAAGGGCTGTTCTTAAGAAATATTACGGGATTGAGAAAATTGGTTTTCGTTTTTTTAATTCAGCATCCAAAAATATATGCAAATCATATGAAATAGTTGAAAAAAATCAGTGTGTACCTGTGTTATCAACAAGTAAAAAGAACACCTTCAATAGCTACGTCTATCCCTGCAATACTGTAAAGAGAAAAAAGTACAGGAATTATTAACCGGGGAGACACAGGATCGAAACCAGGGGGTTCCACCCTCTATAAATTCTGGTCCTGGTGAAGGGTTACTGTTGTGCAAAATTTCGTGATCCCACATAAAAACTAAGGCATTGTTCCTCTTGGGAGCTGTCGTCCCTCCTCGTGGCAGTGGTTATCGGAGGTTCCACTCTGTCTAAAGCGTGGCCGAAGTGAACGTCTACCAGCACGCAAAATTTCGTGTTTCTAGGTTGAAAACCATGAATTTGCATAAAGGCTTTAATCAGGACTCTCAGCCCTCCCCCTTGGAGAGTGGCTTTCGGAAGTCTCACCCTGTCTAAAACATGACCCTAGCAAAGGTACTATTATACAGAATTGCATGTTTTTAGGTATATGACATTGCTCCTCCTGGGGGATACCCCTTCCCCCCTTCCATGGGGGGTGATCATCAGGAGTTCCCCCAACTTAACCCGTCACGTCCCGAGGTTTTCCGCACCTCCGACATCCCCCAGTCCTGAGGTATTTTCGAATTTTTTTTTTTGGCTAAAACCTTCGCTTTTGGTGAGAAACATCGAAAATTCATAGAGAAATCGCTCACCTGAGGTTTAAAGTGCCCAATCCAGGTAGGAGTTCCTCCTTACCTGAGTGGGTTTTCTAACATGCTGGCACCAAAGAAAACGAGTTCTATGGGAGGGTAACTATTTTATCCACTCATAAACGGTATTTATTTATTTACTTGGTACGAATGTATATGTAGTATGACAGTATATTGGTTTTCAAGCAGTAATAAAGGCATTATAAGCATTGTTTCACTCACTAACTAATCACCATACCTGACCTATTTTTGCCACACTACCTGATCATTATTTCTGGCTGTTTCTTCTTCTAATGCTATGTAAACATTGTCCTGCACATTGTCATCGATTGGGGAATCACTCTGGCCCTGAATAACTTTACTAGCCAGGTCACTGGTAACAGGTCCTTTGCCAAGACAATGTCGTGAGGGGGGGAGGGGGGAGGTTATGCAGTGTAAGGCATTGTCCCTGCTTGGTATCTTGTACAGGAATAGAGGAAGGTGTCCCGTGTATACATACGAAAAATCACGTGCGAAAATTGAAAATTGTGCAAATTAGCGACCTTGCAATTGCACGACGTACTGGTACGTCGCCGGGACTGGCAAATGCAAATCGTTGCAACGTACCCATACGTCGTCGGGACGGGGCGGGTTAAAACCTGGCATGGAAAAAAGCCAACCTGTACCAGTAAAGAAAATTTCCCATTCCTATGGCAGTGAATAACAACATTGCCAGTAGCACCGGGTGCCTCCCCCTCTCCTGTATGGTTGACTCTCAGTGCCGCCACCTTTCCTTGGGTGATGTGTAAATTTTCATGATCATCGACAAAAAATTAATGACTTGGCTGAGACCACCGGGGGCCATCCCGTTCAGCGTGGGAGGCAGCCCTCAGGGGTCCCACAATTCTTAGAACCTGTCGCGAGTGAAGTTTTACCATTGCACAATAATTTGTGTTCCAAGGTAAAACTACTGGAGAGCGATGAAGGGAATAAATCAGGGAGATGTCAGCATGGTATTTAGTTCTTACAGGATAGAGGGAGGTGGTGGCTCCGTCGGTTGAGAGGTGGCCTGCAATCCTGCCGGACCCAAGTTCAACTCCCCGATGGGACAGGGAACAGTTTATGGATTTGAATTTGATAAAAAAAACAGACTTTACTGATCTACCAGAAGACCCGCCGACATGTCGTAAAAATACCCCCGCTTAGACCAATACACCAGTCCTGTATGAGACAGCCCTAGCATGTATTCAATATGGATGGAGGGTGTTAGCGCCGAAGTGGTGACATGTAGTGGTGTATGGTATGTAGGAGGACTACTGGACCTTGGGAGCAGGCAGTGAAACCTATGTCCCGAGTCGGACACACACACACACACACACACACACACACACACACACACACACAAAAGAATAAAGTAGATGTAATGGTTTCATACTAGACAAATTCCGTTTCAGTATGGAAATAAGTAGAAATTGATTTAGAAATAGGATGGAATAATCTACCTAGTGAGATGGTTGCTGCCCCTTCCAGTGAGAGTGTCTAACATAAGTTAGATATGCATATGACAAGTAAAGGCTGGATATATATAAAAAAAAATAAATACAAACCAGTGCTCAGTCATTCTTTTTCCTTTTCAGGTTACACTATGGTATTCTCTTTTCTCCTTTCTCACTTTCCTATAAAATGTCCAAGCCAGTTTTTCGTAACTGCGTGGTGCTCTTTCTGACTTTTTCCTGCCGGCTTCGATTGGAGGATTTGGAGGGCGAGGGGGGCAGGCTTTTTCTTTACAATCTTATCTCATTTTAGTAGTTTAGCTACTCTTGTAGGACCTGCCTAGCATAGGCCAACTGCCTTACTGCAGTTATCCTCTCTTCTTACGTCCGTCACCAAATGTAGCTCATAATTTACATCAGCAGGGTGGTTGGGGTTAATATCTCACATAATGTCACTCATGTATTAACGACTGATTACCCTTGTCGTACATGCTGGAAATGAGAAGTCCGACTCAATGCTACTGATGGATCAAAAAGAGATTGGATGATGGAAAGGAACAGGATTGTGGTATGAAGACAACAGAACTAGCAAAACCTATTATGGCTGAAGACAGTGCAGCAAAGTCTAATGCATATTTTCATCTACAAAATAATCTCCTTTGTTTGCTTTGTATAATAGGGGGAAATAATACACTTGTATTACTCTTTCGACGACGACCATGACGACAACGACTAAAACAGAGTGTAGCGTGGGAAGTCTATCTATGTATTGCCAGACGCCTCAATCCCGTCTGGGGTGGCCTCCACGCCGCCCTGTCCTCCGCCACTTCACTGCCCCGCTCCAAACTCACACGCCCCTCTCTCATATACCTCTCCACCCCATCCCTCCATCTCATCCTCGCCCTCCCCCTCCCTCTCCCCCCCTCCACCTCACTCATATACTCTCTCTTCGTCAGTCTTTCACCCTCCATCCTCTCGACATGGCGTGGGAAGTGCTGCAAATATTAAAGGGAATTCTCTCCCCGGAGCTTCTTATATGTTACTTTATACCATCATCATCATCATCCATTCCTTTAATGTCTCATCTGGTGCTTAGGGGCCCATGGGTACGCTATGGTACGCTATTTAGTCTCGACATTAAATGCACGAGCAAACAGTTGTCCATCCCCTAGTGGCATTTTGTGAACAATAACCACCAAGTCCTCTGATGCAGTCCTTTATAAGTAACATCCGGTTGGGCCGCTTAGGGACTTTCTATCCAGGAGAAATCGGACTCTTAGCTCAGCTCTGAGGGGAAGAGAACCATGGCAGCCAAGGTTGTCGGGCGGGTTAAATTGTACCACGTCCGAAGGGGTTACGGCTTCGTAACTTGCCGGGACGCAGGGAAGGATGTGTTCCTCCACCGGTCCTCCATCGTGGCCCCCAACCCTGTCCACCCTGTGCCCTCTGTTGCTGCTGGTGAGGAGGTGGAGTTTGTTGTCGGAGAGGATTTCAAGGGCCCTGTAGCTGCTTCTGTCACCGGCCCAGCAGGCCAGGCAGTGCAGGGCTCTCCCCACGCCTTTCCTCATGATCGTCGTCAGTGACAGCCTCTACTTGCTACTCCTGCTTCCTCTCACTTGACCATCATCACCATGTGTGTGGAGGTTGCCAAGGCCTTCTCGGGAGGAGATTTGGCGGTTTTAGTCCAGTGCCTGCCTGCCATCTTCCAGGCCAACGGGCTCCCCGCCATCTCCATTCCCGATTCTTTTTCCTCCACACCCGTGGTGAGGAGGAGGCCTGGGAGGAGAGCTCCTAAGTGTCGTTCTGGGTCATCTGCAACCCCCACCTCCCTGGTTCCGAGGGTACTGCAGCTGCAGCCCTCTACTCCCCCGACAAGGATCCAGCTGTCGGGGCGTGCCGTCTCCCGTCAGTCTGCCTCTCAGCCACTCCCTGAGGTGCCCATGGAGGTGGGGGATGTTACACTCTTCTCGCCACCTGCTGTTGCTGCTCCCAACGACCCTGTGACTTCAGTGGCGCCTCCTTCTGTGACTCGTCCTCCACAAGAGAGACAGGCATCGGCGAGTCTACAGCCTGCAAGCTTGGGCCAACAGCTATCTTGGGATGACTTTGCCTCCCTCCCCCAGCTGGGCCTCGAGATCTTCAAGGACCAGCTGCGTCATTATGAGGGCTCGGCACCAGAGGAAGCTGGCGAGCTTGAGTATGCCAGAGGGGACTATCGGCGGGCATTGCTCTCTTTCACCGAGCTGCGCCGGGGGTCCCTCCAGGCTGTAACTGGCCCCGAGGAGTACCGTATCCTCTCTTACACCCTCGGGGTCGTGAAGTCCCATCTATCCATCGGTCCTAACTCTGACTCAGACTCGGACTCCGGCAATTCAACAGCATAACCTTCGAGCCCTACTGCTCCTGTTTTGTCGTCTCCTTAAATTCGCAGTTCTAATGCTCTAGAGAACTGGCATAGAGATATTGTAGGATATATACAGTATAATGAGAAGTGCATGTAAGTGTAGATAATGTATATATATTTTTTGGTTTAATGGCCAATCATGTGGCCGATAGCCATAAATACCAACCCCCCCCCCAAAAAAAAGGCCGCTTAGCCCTCTATAGTTTTCAAGAACTTTTTTCATACAGGGGGTACTTCTAAACCTTTTTCACTGTGCCTTTTACGTCTTTTATGCCCTTAGAAGTGTCCTTTCCCCTTTTCCGCATGGTATTCACGTGCAAGTTTTAATGGTGTTGAAGTTATTTTGTGAGCTACTTGGAATAATTATATTGTTACTTATTCCTCTGGAAGTGAGAGAGAGAGAGAGAGAGAGAGAGAGAGAGAGAGAGAGAGAGAGAGAGAGAGAGAGAGTTGACGTCATTATTAAGGTCAACAAGGTCGCTTCGTACTAATGGGTTAAGGGACAACCACAGTACCGTACCACGTCTGTCGCCTTTTTGTTATTGATGTCGCCCGAAGGTATTCAACCAATGAGAAATCCCTCGTAGTGAAAGGATTAGCATCAGTCTCCGTTAACTACTGTACTTCCATGCAATGACGCCAATCAGAATGTATTTATCTACGTTACACCTCCAGACAGTATTACTCGGGCGAAGACAACCCCATCTTAGCGAAGGCTTTAACTCTTAAGTCCGGTGACATCCTTCTTACTCTTGCTGTCTCCATACGATGTCCTTCAGCAGGGGGGGGGGGAGAATTTTGCAGCTGGAGGAAATAGACGTAGCCATTGTTTACCTTTCCACTACTGCAAATCTTTCCCAAAAGAAGTACAAATCGTCCAGCAATAGAAAGAATAATCTAGGAAGGGCTTCATTGGATTAAAGAGATTTAGCCGAGATTCAGTTTCATTTTTATGTCTTTCAAAACATCGACTTAATTTGCACAAATAACATACAAAAATATGACTTTGTCCAAAGAAGAAATAAACTGACATGAGACGCTTATTGCGAAGCCTCTGAAGCCGGAGAGGAAACGATCTTTTAAACAAAGACACTACCACCACCACCAACATCATGATCATTATCCCTTTTCATCATCATTGTAATTATCATCCTTGCTATTCACCGTCATCATCATCATGCGACCAATTTTTGATTATCATCATTATCATCAGCGTTGTTCGTCATCATCCTTTTCATTATCATCATTGCCTCCATCAGTCATCAGTATCATCACTCTTAATATTATCATCACCATTATCAGCAGCAGCGTTACTTCCATTGTTACTGTAACCCACTTTCCCACAGAGTAAATGGTATGAAGGGAGTGGAGATACATCAGCAATAAAACACAATGCAGGGTATGCAGTCAGCAGTGTCCAGTGCACTGACCCACACAACCATTCACTCATCGTACGTATATAGATAGGGAAACACAAATTTATTGACAGATAGGCAGATAGATAAATGTGGACGGTGTATATTATGTGCATGTAAGTGTAGCCTATACAGACTACGGGCTGACAAATCATATACTGCAAAATGTTCACAGAACGACAAAACTGAAACAGAAAATACAAACACAGATTTGGGGATGGGATGCTGAGAGTATTCTTGTGAAATCGCTCAATGAGAGAATCCTTTACCAGGGCACAACACTTCCATTCTAGAAATATTTTACACGTTTACTTCAACAGCGCACTCTTCAGCTGCGTATCCGCATCGATCCGGCGTAAGCTTCATCCAACAAAGAGTCAGCAAGCATAACTATCAAAGCAATAAGTCGAAATGACTTATGCTATTCCTACATGAATTATATAGAAACATAATGTTTCAGTTGACTGCAATCCTATTCCTTTACACCATTTCAGCCGTGTGCAGACCCAGTCAGAAAAACAGAGGGTTAATTTTGTCAGCTAAGGTCCAGCCAGACCAACTGTTGTTAAATAAGGTCAGCGTCGGCCCATTCAGCTCCAGCTAGGTCCATTTAGGTCATATAATGTTCAGTGAGATTCTTCACATCCAACCTGGCATAATCATCACCTCATGTTCTTCAGGATCATTCAGGACCAGCTGTGTTACTTCAGCTCTGTAATTTTGTCAGTTCCGGTTACGGTCAGATAAGTCTTGATGCATTAACCACTTGACTACCATGACGGCTGTGATATTTATTTCCCCAACAAGAGGATTTTATTCAATATAGAAGATGCATCCAATAATACACTAGTTGTAGACGAACTCCATCAAGAAGGCGCCACCGAACTGAAGGGGCTATGATTAATTCAGAGCCCCGCACAGGTAGGCCCAGTCTGGTAGTTGAATGTTCACCCAGATCCTTCACAAACTGCTCGGACAGATAGACCGGGGTTACTCACTAAAATACTACTGCTATACTGTACTACTCGACACTACAGACCTATGCACCAAACCACGGTACACAACTCTGTACAACTCTACACCACACTATACTGCACTACGTTAAACTATGCTAAACACTACTACACGACACTACTGCGTACTACACTACACCACGACACAACACTAAACTGCACTACAATGCAGAGTACAATGCTTCACGAAACTGCACTACATTAAACTAATTTACACCACACTTCATCATCGTACACTACACTGCACTAAAATACGTTTCACTATCATCCAGTACACTACATTACACTACACTAAGCTGTTGTACATTACGCCACATCATACAACACCGTACCACGCTACATCATAGTACACTACACTCCACTACAACACTGCACTGCACTACTTTACGCTAAATTGCAATTCTTTACAGTACACTGCACAATAATATAACAACACACCGTAACGCAATAGCTAGACCACACAATACAACAGTAGAGTGCACTGCACCCCAATACACCACAGTTCACTAAGGTACGCAAGATGAAGGATTAAAAAAATGATTTTCAAGTACATGAGGAACTTTAAGACGGAATTAATTTGTCCTTAGTTTCAGTCTTCCCCCACTTGCAGTACTGGGTGAACAGGGGAAGAGGAAAATAAACATTACCCCACAGACTGATACGAGAAACTACTTCAGACTCTCCCAAGTGCAAACTGTATGTACCAATCAATGAACCACACACTATCCTACACTGGACACCTCATTATATTGTCACGACTACAATAAAGCCTCTCATATTCACGCTATGCAACCCACGTGTTTTATAAGCTCTGTTTCACCCCGTCCTAACTCTTCTGTCAGTCACTTGCGCTTTCAGATTTTGTCAACTTTCTCTCTCTCTCACTGTTTCGGTCTCAGGTTTCCCACTCTCTTCCTGCCTAACTCTGTCTTAACTGTTCACAGTGTCACACTATTTTACTAATATTTTTCTTTTCATTTCATCGGTGTTCCTTCTACCTCACATTTTTCTCGTGCTGAAAAGAGAGAGAGAGAGAGAGAGAGAGAGAGAGAGAGAGAGAGAGAGAGAGAGTTTTGGGATAGTTCAAAGGTAGGAAGACAAGAAAAAGAGGGACGCCGTATACGGGACGCTGAACATGTAAATTTAAGTTTTTCATCGGTACTGTAGCATTGTTAAACAGCAGACGATGTCACCGGATTTTCTTTTCTGCAATGAGAAATCCCCAAGGGCAGAAAGCCTGTGAACAAATGTTCTTCTCTGACAAAACTGACAAAACAGACCTAAGTTCAAGATCTAATCACATGGAAATGACTGGAAACATTTAGTTTAAATGTTTTGATGTTGCTAGAAGAGGAAAGGAATATAAGATAAAAGTTCTTGAGTTCACCATTAGCCAAGTTGATGTGAAAGACTGAAAGCATTGGCTTACCGTTGAATTAGACAGCTTGACGAAAAAAGGTAAGAGATTTTAGCATACCGGTACCGGTTACTGCGTGCTCATCGTAATGCAAAAAGGTTTGCATGCTCAGCAAAGCAGTAACTGTTGAAAATGCAATACTTTCGCGAAAGGGATGTAACGCTGTAGCGATGAGAGAGAGAGAGAGAGAGAGAGAGAGAGAGAGAGAGAGAGAGAGAGAGAGAGAGAGAGAGAGACTGTATGAAGTCAGTAGCTAGGGGGAAAAGACCTGATGGTATGAAAAGGCCTCTGATTTTACCTTGATTAAAAGAGAGGTATGTGGTGAGGTCCCCCCTCTCCCTCAGACACACACACACACACACACACACACACACACACACACACACACACATGAGAGTTATATGGTACTCGTATCTATCTATCTATCTATAGCCCGACGCCCTAATCCCGTAAAGGATGGCCGCAGACAAAACGCTCTGTCACCCACCATTTGACTACCATCCCCCCAACTCACCCCCCCTCACTCATATAGCTCCAAACTCCATCCCTCCACCTCATCCTCGGTCTACACCTCCCTCTCCGTCCCTCCACCTCACCTACATATACCCTCTTAGTCAGTCTTTCAGTCTCCATTCTCTCCACATGTCCAAACCACCTCAGTGTATTTCTCTTTATCTTCTCAACCATATCCACATCACCCCACAACGTTTCTTCACTTCTTCATTCATCAACCTATCCCTCCATGTCACTCCACATGCTCCTCTCAAGTAACTCATTCTTCACTTGTTCCCCTCTTGCAAGGTCCACGCCTTGCTTCCATACGTCAGGGTAGGGATCACAATACTATCATGCAGAGACTTCGTAACTTCCATACTCACCTCCCTATTTCTCATCACTGCTTTCAGTGAACCAACAACCTTCCTTCCCTGCTGTACCCTTTCACGCACTTCATCCTCCAACGTTCCATCCTTACTAATCACATTACCCAAGTACTTGAATGCACTCACATTCTCCATATCCTCACCATCCAACCTCACTGTACATTCTGTGACTTCATTCCTCTCAAACACCATAACTTTACTCTTGTTTATATTAACTTTCAGATTCCTCTTCCTGCACACTGTCCCAAATTCATTCACCAAACCTTGCCACTCCCATTCATCTTCACTCTACAATACTGTATCATCAGCAAATAGCAACACCGGAATCTTCCAAATCTCACTCTCATTCTTTAGAGCCATCCCCCCATCCACTGCCCTACCTTGCACCTCCTTTACAACCCCATCCATATATATATTTATTAAACAGCCATGGAGACATCACACAACGCTGTTTCAGTCCCACACTGAGATCAAAGAACTCAGCTCACTATCCACTCGCACCGTAGCCCTAGCTCCTTCGTACATACTCTTCACAGCGCTGAACAATTTCTCCTCCACTCCATATATTCTTAATACCTTCCACATACCTTGCCTATATATTCTGTCATAAGCTTTCTCCAAGTCCATGAAGGCAGCACACACTTTCCTTCCCCTTCTGTAGATACTTCTCCACTAAACATCTTAGAACAAATATCTGATCTACACACCCCTTTCCCTTCCTAAATCCCCCTTGTTCTTCTCCAACTAGCTCCTCTGTCATATGCCTAACCCTATCAGTGAGTATTCTACCATATATTTTTCCAGTCACACTAAGAAGGCAAATACCCCTATGGTTACCACATACTTCTGTCTCCCCTTTTCCTTTTGTTACGGAACAGAGAAAGATAATGTACACTTTAAGTGAGAATACTAAAAATCACTACTGTCCCATAAAGTTCCAGGTTCAGAACAAAAGAGTTAGGTAAAATTACAAGTTAAAGTTTAATGCTCAAACTAACAACAAAACATTCAGGACTCATAAGGATAATGTAATGGCAATAAACAGGTTAAATATATGGTTAACTGCAATAGCCTCTATTAACACGAAATTAGCAAGAGTAAATTTATCTAAGTCAGCCCTGATAAAATGAAAATACACTGGGTAATGCTCAGTTAATGCAAGATAAATTATTACAGATACAAAATATTATCAAAAATGACTGACAAAAAGAGCCTTTACATAAATCACAAAAAACCTCACTAGGCCTACAAATTAACGACTTATGCTACACAGTACAAGGAAAAATGCAATAACAGTTATACTCAAATTACACACAGCTGCTAGATGGTTGGAGACTTCCTGAGCACTCACAACAATAACTGTACAGGGGAGGACAGAGATGTGAACAAAATGAGTAGATCTATGTGGCAATTAATGCAGAGACTGAGCTCATTATATAGGGGCCGGCAGAGCTTGATACAACTTGTAAGAAGGACGCGCAAATGAAGCCATGGGGACAAAGAGCTGACAATCCCGCTCTGAACAACAGAAAGAACGACTTACTCTACTATAACGGTAGAAGGGGGGGACTGAGGCAGAACACGCTCGTGATCAAACATGCAGCATACTGTGCGTTAAAATTACACAAAGGATGATGAAATCATAGGCTATGTAACACCTCCCCACAAAGAAAAAGAAATTTACAAAGGAAATTTCTTATTACTCTAAAATAATCTGTCTAAAGTCTAGATAAGCAATCTGCAATAACATTTTCTTTCCCCTTGACATGTTGTATGTCTAATGAATACTCCTGAAGAAGTAGACTCCATCTTGTCAATCTCTGATTTTTATCTTTAAACTTACTAAGGAATTTCAGTGGGTTATGATCGGTATAAATGACTATGGGGTCAAAACCAGAACACAAATAAAATGAAAAATGCTGTAAACCCATAATCAAGGCCAAAAGCTCTTTCTCAATAGTTGAGTAGTTCTTTTGAGGTGGAGTGAACTTCTTACTGTAATAAGATACAGGATGTTCAATACCCTGATCATCCTCTTGCAGCAAAACAGCCCCAGCTCCTGTATCACTTGCATCAACAGCCATCTTAAAAGGCTTAGCAAAATTTGGAGTAGCGAGCACTGGCTGACTTAATAGAATAGCTTTAAGTTTGTTGAAAGAGGATTCACAGTTATCGGTCCAGACAAATCTAACTCCCTTTTTCAGTAGGTCTGTAAGTGGTGATACAAGAATTGAAAAGTTAAGAACAAATCTCCTGTAATAACCTACCATTCCCAAAAATCTTCGTAGCTCTTTCCTACTTTTAGGTCTGGGAAGATCACTTATAACCTGAACCTTAGCTCCTGGTGGTGCAACATGTCCATCACCAATTACGTACCCAAGGTACTGAACTTTAGCTTGACCAAACTCACACTTTGATAAATTAGCTACAAGATTAGCCTGAACCAAACGCTCAAGAAATTTACTGACATGGCATAGGTGATCTTTCCAGTTGTCACTGAAGATTAATACATCATCAATATAAACAACACACCCTGCCAAACCCTCTGTTACAGCATTCATGAGCTTCTGAAATGTGGCTGGTGCATTCTTCATACCATATGGCATTACAGAACATGCAAAAGTCTTTCCTAGTGTTACAAAACATGAGATCTCCCTAGCACGTTCAGTCATAGGTACTTGCCAGTATCCCTTTAACAAATCAAACTTACTTATGTACCTAGCCTTTCCGATCTTGTCTATGCAATCTTCCACACGAGGGAGAGGGTAAGTGTCTGTTTTAGTTATCTGATTAACAAGTCTGTAGTCAATGCAAAGCCGCTGTGACCCACATGGCTTAGGGACTAGAGTGACAGGAGAACTCCACTCACTCTGACAGGGCTCAATCATCTTGTGGTCCAACAGGTAGCCAAGCTCCTTCTCGATGAGAGGAACTTTCACTGGGTTCACACGGTAAGGAGGCAATTTAATTGGCTTTGCGTCTCCAACATCGACATCATGCATCAACACAGTGGTTCTTCCTGGAGTGGCACGGAACACTTGCGGGTACTCCTGCAGTAATGCCGAAAACTCCTGCCTTTCCTCGGGAGGTAGATGGGAAAGCTTAGTCTGGAGATCATTCATGATATCAGGATTCTTCCCCAAACTATCACTCAGGCTCATACTGCATGGGAGAACTTCACTTGCAGACTCGGGAGGAACGCTACATTGCAGACTGGGTTATTTTCGTCCCGCCTGTGATATAACTTTAGCATGTTGATGTGACATAGTTGCTTGTTCTTTCTACGATCTGGTGTGGCGATGACATAGTTGACATCACTGAGTTTCTTCTCCACGAAATAAGGACCACTAAACTTGGCTTGAAGAGGTTGCCCATGAACTGGTAGCAGAATCAAAACCTGATCTCCTGGCTGAAAGTGGCATAACCTGGACTTCTTATCATACCAAGTCTTCATCTTCTCCTGAGCAGCTCCTAAATTCTCTCTCGCCAGCTGTAAAGCAGTGGACAGCCATTCTTTGAACTTCATCACATACTCCAGCAGGTTGACGTCATCTTCCTCCGACAGCCAGCATTCCTTGAGTAACTTAAGGGGTCCTCTTACTTCATGGCCAAACAGTAGTTCAAAAGGTGAGAAGCCCAGTGATTCATTTGGAGATTCTCTTGCGGCAAACACAACGAATGGAAGACCTTTATCCCAGTCCTTCTGATGTTCCAAACAGTATTTCTTGAGCATCGATTTGAGTGCTTGATGATATCTCTCCAACGCTCCTTGGGTCTGGGGATGGTAAGCTGAAGACGTGATCTGGGTGATGCCCAACTCTTTCAGAGACTGCTTGAAAACATTTGACATGAAATTACTTCCCCGGTCTGACTGTACCTCCTTGGGCAGATCAAACTTTGTGAAGAACCCTAGCATTTCCTTAACCACGTTCTTTGCTGAGATAATTCTAAGTGGAATGGCTTCAGGATAACGAGTAGCCATATCAATCAGGGTCAACACATAAGAAAATCCTGAAGAAGTCTTAGGAAGAGGGCCCACAATATCCACCAACACACGGGTGAAAGGCGCCTCAAAAGGAGGAATGGGAACTAGAGGTGCAACCTTTTCGGTCTGATTACACTTCCCCACAACTTGACAGGTGTGACAAGACCTACAATACCAGGAAACATCCCTGAAGATACCTGGCCAGTAGAAGTGTTTCAAAATGCGTGCCACAGTCTTCCTCACTCCAAGGTGTCCTGCCAAACTGGAATCATGAGCCACTCTAATGATATCCTGCCTACAAACACGAGGGATGACAACTTGATGTACAACCTCCCATTCACAGTCGGCTGATACTGTTGGGGGTCTCCACTTCCTCATAAGTACTCCTGACTTTATATAATAACAAGTAGAAGCACCAGCTGACTCTTCCTCACTGCAAGCAAAGTTAGCTAGACCTTTCAACTCAGGGTCAGCAACCTGCAACTCAACCAACTCTTGACGAGACAAATTATCAACACTACGGGGTACTGCCTCATCTGGTGAGTGGTCCAAATTAGCAAGAAAAGTGTCAGCTAGGATAACATCATCATCATCATTATCCTCTAAATCACCAGTAACTTTAGACTTAGCCCTAGTGACAGCACATGCAGGGAACACATCAGGGACATCACAATCCTGGGACGCAGCCACTGGCTCACTAGACAACTGAGGAGCTGCACACACTTGACTTCCACCAATATCATTTCCAAGTAAGAAAGTTACACCTGACATTGGGAGTGTCTCAACCAACCCAACCATAACGGAACCATTAACAAAACCAGACTCTAAATTCACTCTGCACAGAGGGACAGAGAAGTAATTATTCCCTACGCCTTGTAAGATTACAGTTTCATCAGAGGAATTAACATTAGAGCCTAGAACACTGGTCAGCATAAGGGATTGGCAAGCACCTGTATCACGATATATTTTAACTGATTTCTTGTCATTACTGTCCAGAGGACTGACAAAACCATCAGACAGGAAATTAGCACACTAACTCTTGAGAGTGTCACCCACGTTACTGCTCAAAAGAGAAGCTCCATCATGAGAATTTAAGTTACCCCTCAAAGCAGGTTCAGTTAACTCAGTTAAAGAATTCTCGGAACTCTCAAGAGTGGACACTAGACCAATTGACTGAATATTTAAAGACTCCTTTTTGTTCACATCACACTGTCTCCTGAAACATCTCTCCGTAGTATGACCAAGCTTACTACAATAAGTACATTTACTTTTCTGAAATCTAGAGGTGAAGCTGGTATTTACTTCCTGAGAAACATCATCTTTATTCTCTTTCCTGTTACCTGTACTCTGAGTAGAGGCAACGTACTTACTCTCAGCTTTCCTTTTTTCTTTAGAATATCTCTTGTGAGTGAGAACATATTCATCAGCTAAAACTGCAGCATCAGACAAATTATCTATTCTTTTCTCATCAAGATATAGGCTTACATCTTTATAAATACACCTTTTGAAGTCCTCCAGCAAAATCATCTGCTTAAATTTACCAAAATCAGAATCCACATTCTTAGAATTTAACCACTGCTCTAATAGATCTTATTTGATTTTTGCATACTCAACATGGGATTGCTTATCTTGCTTATAAGTTGTCCTAAATTTTACTCTATAGGCTTCAGGAACAAGCTCATAGGCCTTAAGAATCAAGCTCTTAACTACATCATAATTATCACATTGATCCTGAGGCAAAGATGCATAAGTTACTTGAGCTTTACCGGTGAGAACAGTTTGAAGGAGTACTGGCCAATACTTTTTGGGCCAATTAAAACCTGTAGCTACCCTCTCAAACAACTGAAAATACTTTGTTAAATCAGATTCATTAAAAGGAGGGACAAGTTTAACATTTTTAGCCACATCAAAATCATCAGAGCTAGATGATCCAGTTCCACATTGTTTCATGCGATACTCATGGTCTGCCTGAATCCTGGCAAGTTCAACTTGTGCCTGTATCTGTGCCTTCTGAATCCGAGCCTGAGATTCAGCCTCCTTAGCATTTGCTTGAAATTCAGCGTCCTTAACACAAGCCTCCTTAGCCTGAGACTCAGCCTCCTTAGCACGACCTTGAAATTCAGCTTCCTTCACACGAGCCTCCTGCAGGGCTAGCTGTAACTTAGCTAATTCAATCTGCGTTTGCTCATTTGGAGGAGTTACATTAAACAAGCTTTTATTAATCATGCCAACAATTTGATCTTTAGAATGATGAGAGTGAACTGCAATTCCCAATTGTTGAGCAACAAGCTTAAGTTCATTCTTTGTTCTGTTTTCTACATCACACACTGTTTGCACATTTGACAAAAAATCTTTGGCTTCATCAAGTGTAGTAATAGTAGACATCATGAATAAATCAGTCACAAAATATCAAGCAATATCCTTATGAAAATATCCTGAATATCCTGATGAGAGGTCGCCAAATTTATGTTACGGAACAGAGAAAGATAATGTACACACTAAGTGAGAATACTAAAAATCACTACTGTCCCGTAAAGTTCCAGGTTCAAAACAAAAGAGTTAGGTAAAATTAGAAGTTAAAGTTTAATGCTCAAACTAACAACAAAACATTCAGGACTCATAAGGATAATGTAATGGCAAAAAACAGGTTAAATATATGGTTAACTGCAATAGCCTCTATTAACACGAAATTAGCAAGAGTAAATTTATCTAAGTCAGCCCTGATAAAATGAAAATACACTGGGTAATGCTCAGTTAATGCATGATAAATTATTACAGATACAAAATATTATCAAAAATGACTGACAAAAAGAACCTTTACATAAATCACAAAAAAAACTCACTAGGCCTACAAATTAACGACTTATGCTACACAGTACAAGGAAAAATGCAATAACAGTTATACTCAAATTACACACAGCTGCTAGATGGTTGGAGACTTCCTGAGCACTCACAACAATAACTGTACAGGGGAGGACAGAGATGTGAACAAAATGAGGAGTAGATCTAAGTGGCAATTAATGCAGAGACTGAGCTCTTTATATAGGGGCCGGCAGAGCTTGATACAACTTGTAAGAAGGACGCGCAAATGAAGCCATGGGGACAAAGAGCTGACAATCCCGCTCTGAACAACAGAAAGAACGACTTACTCTACTATAACGGTAGAAGGGGGGGAATGAGGCAGAACACGCTCGTGATCAAAAATGCAGCATACTGTGCGTTAAAATTACACAAAGGATGATGAAATCATAGGCTATGTAACACTTTACATAAAGGAACAATTATACCTTATTTCCAGTCCTCTGAAACCCTTCCATCTTCCCAAGCCAATCTACACAACTTCCATATCCACGCCACAACAATCTCACCCCCATACCTCAGCATTTCACTACAAACTCCATCAATTCCTGGGGCCTTTCCCATCTTGATCGTCCTCATTGCTTCCACTGCTTCCGCCCTACTGATCTCTACCTCCCTCCACTCATCTCTTCTCCCAGCCATTCCCCAACCACTTATACTCGCACTGCTATCACTCTCTACATTCAACAAATCCTCAAAGTGCTCCTTCCATCTCCTCAATTTCTCTCTCTTCTCCACCAGCAATCTATTATTGCTAAATTTCACTCCCCTACTATTTCCCCTTTCACACTGCCTTACTTTCTTTATCTCCTTTCAAAACAATTTCTTACACTCCCTCCATTTCACACTCAGATTCCTCCCAAATTCTTCATCCACTTTCTTCTTACACTCCTTCTCCAGTCTCTTCACCTCCCTTCTCCTGCTCACATATACCTCTCTCTTCTCTCTCTCATCATCTCCCCTACCTCTACTCGCTAGCCATTCACTATATGCCTTCTTTGTTCCACAGGTCGTTTCACCTCATCATTCCACCATGCTGTCCCTTGCACATCCTTGCATCTCCTCCTCACTCCACAAACCACCTCACACGCTGCACCTATCTCTTCCGTGAATATCTTACATACGTCTTCCACCCCTTCCATCTGCTCTAGCTCATACCTTCCCAATCTTTCTTCCACTATGCTCTTATACACTGCCATTTTCTCACTATCTTGCAACTTCTCCACTCTTCTCATAGGAGCTGTTTCCTCCTGTCTTCCCCTTCGTCTCTTCAATCATTTTCTTTGCAGCTTTACCTTGGCCATCACTAAGTGATGGTCCGAGACTCCATTCCCCCACCCTCTCCACACTCTTGCATCCAACACTTGTCTTCTCATTCGCTCATCCACACACACGTAGTCTATCATTACCTTTCGTTCAACAAGTTCACCATCCATCCTCCTCATTACTTTCCACGTATACCTGTGGATCATCTTATGCCGATAGTAGGTGTTAGCTATTGCCAACCCCTTACCAGCACAGATGTCCATCAAAGCACTACCATTCCCATCTACTTCAGCTGGCACACCTCACTGACCAACCACTCCATCCACTCGTACATTCCCAACTTTGCCATTCTCTCTTTCACTTCATCATTCACTCCTCTCACATTTTATGTCCCCACCCTCAAAATGTCCTTTGTCCGTTCCTTAGTCGTCAATTTATGGTCCGTCCTGGTCCGAGGCGCTTTATTTGCTTGTTTAGTTAATTCTTTTTCTGGGTGGGGCACTAACCCACCACCAACCCTTTTAGTCGCTTCGTACAACAAGCAGGGATACTGGGGGAGTATTCTTGAAACCCCCCTACCCCCAGGGGGTACTCCTGATACTGGCAAATAAAAATCCCTGTACAAAATCAGTAGGATGTACAGTTAAAGAAAGTTGGAAGTCCGTTCATCACACCTAACCTTCAGGAGGTGTATTTTTTAGGGGAAGTACAGGTAATGGGATCTTTGCATGATAGATTCCAAGAGATGATAATCTCAGTGATTCTGAGAAAAGATGAAGTACTGACCTACAAGTTGTTGAAATTTAAAGAATAGTCTTGCGGGACAATTGTTGTGAGTTGAAGAAAAAGGGAAATTAAGTTTCAGATGCAATAAAAATACAGTAATAAGACTTCTTTTTTCACAGTCATAGTTACCAGATACGATAGACGGTGGGTTTGTCATTACCTCATCCATAACTGCTGAAGCGACTGCTGTGACGGACGCTGTCAGAAGCAGATGGTAAATTGAAGGGTGGAGTCACCATCTTAAGAATTAATGGGTCTGGATACGTAGCCCAATAGGTCACTGATGAAAAAGAAGAAAGCAAGAACAGAACTCTGAAGGACGAGGAGCAGTGTCCACCTTCAACTACAGATACAGAACGGCTAGAACAAAGGCTTGAGATAGAATCGCAGACAGGTAGACAAAGAACAGCAAAAGTAAGAATTTTGACATTGAAGGTTTGTTAAAGCTTTTGAAATGTCAAGCAATTACCAGGGTTTCACCATGGTCTCGAAAGGGCAATCACCACGAATTTTAAATTTACATAAGAGGATTCTCAGTGAAGCGTCACTGACGGTGCCCACACCGACGGTCAGAAAGGTCATGAAAAGAAGAGTGCTTAAAACTCTTTACTATGAAGATAGACAAAAAGATTTTTGGAAAAACAAAATATTAAACAAACAGGCAGATAGAGGAATGGGATACGAGAATGACAGTATAATCTTCCAGCAAGAAAGAAAGGTGCAAGTGGACTGACAAAGGCAAAAGTGTCTGTTTATGCAGGGTATAGGCACGGAACAAAATAACTCAACAGTTCTGAACTGATTTTAACCAAAATTGATGGAAGCATTAAAGGTCTGTCGGTAACAAAAAATATTTTAGAACAATACGCCAAAGGTGAAGGTCATGGGCTAGGTCCACCACTGACCAACAAAATCAACTCGGGGAAAGGGTTGAGGATGAAGTAATAATCAAGATATTCCTTTTTAATAACAGTCAAAGGCCAGTGTCACAGAGCAACGTAAAATTTTGATATGTGTGTGTGTGTGTGTGTGTGTGTGTGTGTGTGTGTGTGTGTGTGTGTGTGTGTGTGTGTGTGTCAGCAATATGACTCAATTAGTTGTTCTTCGATTATACTCAAAGTTGATGGAAGGGTTAAGGATCAGCCAACGAGTAAACTTTTTGGTATGTAGAACAATAGGTCAACTGCCAAGATCGCAGGCCAAAGTAAAACTTACACAGTTTTAATCGGATTTGCATGAACACTGTGGAAGGATAAATGACATAGAAGGAATAAAATGATTCCCTTTTGAGAACAATCAGAGGTCCAGGCCAGGGTCACAGAACAAGGCCGAAGATCAATCTGTGTTTCTATGTGTAACCATTATAACTAAGACATTTTTAAAATCTGATTAGGATCAAAATAATAGAGAGGTTGTGGATCAGCTGAGGGGTTAACTATTGTTAGAACAATAGGTCAAAGTTAAAGGTCACATAGCAAGGTCAATTTAGTGTTTATCTGATTTAGACTAAACTTTGTGGAAAGGCTAAGGCTGAATCAAGGACAAGATTCTAATTAGTCAACGGTCAAGGTCATAGAAAAAGGTGAAAATTCAAGACCAGTGAATAAAGTCAGCTTAAATAGATCTGATCTGATCTGAAACAAAGTTGTGAACGGGCTGTGAGTCAGGAGATAAAGAAGACTTCCATTTTGAGAGTAAGCAGTCGAAGTTCAAGTTCACAGGACAAAGTCGTATTCGGCTCTTAGACCAGTTGGTGGGTGCAGCTGTTCAATTCTTTAGTGTCCCTTTTTTATTTTTATTAAACATATTCGACTCAGCAAATGAGTCATGAAATTTTGTTCCCTGAGGCCCTGCAGTCATCCTTCCCGCAAGGGAGCGCACACACTCCCTGATGACAACTTGGGCACTAATTCCCTCCGTCTGCAGTGAGTTCATGCTGGGGCTGCCTCATTCAGAACAGGTCTGATGGTAGGCTTGTAGCTGGACTGTTTTTCCTACTCCACAGCTCGGTACATGTTGGCAGGGAGCACCCTTTTTCCATGGGGCGGAAGAGCATTAGGAGGAGGAAAAGAGGGTTGTAAAGAAAACCGCTGCCTACCAGTTCTAAACATGACATACAATGGCTTTATAACTTGCACTGATTTTTCTGTATTTCATTTGAATCTCTAAGTTTTGTATAGTCTTCTGCTGTTGAGTGGGGCTGCGCAGTTTGCTGTAATTCACCGGGTCGGTCAGGATCACTTGATGGTCGTGATGATCAGCTTTTACCCTCCCGAAAGGGAGCTGAGAGCTCATATAGTCCGATCTAAAGGCAAGGCTGTGACCTTCTTGACACTTCGTGTGTGTGTATGATATAACATGTTGCTGTGGTTTTGTAGAAATCGTTTAAGATTGCTTGAATGAATTGTAAATGCCCAAACTGTTCTGGCGTCCATCCGGTCTACAACTCACTTCCCCATCACATGACCATCGCCTACCCCCCAAAAGAGATTGTTACTGTATCTCTGATTGTGCAAGGTTCTCTTTTGCTGAAACAAATTTCCCAACAAACCACACAAGCCTTTCATGATGGGAGAACTCAAGGACGCCATTCTATTTTAGCCAAGGCTAGACGACTGAATTCAGCTAAGAATGGGTCATACGGTCCCAAGTTATTATTATTTTATTCAACACATGCAGCACACCACACAATACTTTTTGTACATTGCATACCCCAAGGCAGTACACCACATCATACCACATCATACAATGCAGCTCCACACTATACTATACCATCTGGCTGCACTAAGCCGTATCACACCACAAGACAGCACACCATTTCATTACACTGCACTATACCATACCAAACCACATCAAACCGCAGCACACCACTTCACTACATTACACTGCACCACGTCACTCCACACCACACATCACACCAAGCCACAACACACACCACTTTACGACACCACACCACACCACACCATACAACTTCACTACTGAACACTACACCACACCACACCATGCGGGGAACTTGCTTCTTGGCAGATGATCCTCATGGGGTAATAATGAGACGCCGTGGGGAACTAGGTGGAGAGAGAGAGAGAGAGAGAGAGAGACAGAGACAGAGAGAGAGAGAGAGAGAGAGATGAATATAGATACATAGAGACAGATATACAGACAGATATAAATGGACGCATAAACACACAGACAGGCAGAACGACAGACGGACAGACAGATAGATAGAGATAGATATATAGATACCGAGATACAGGTGGAGACAAAGACAACTAAGGAAGTGTGGCAGACAGACAGAGACAGATGAAAGGGTGGATAGATAGATGGACAGGCATGTGGACGGACAAATAGAAGTTATATAAATTTATGCGCAGATACTCGTAAAAAGGTCGAGAAAAACAGAGGTAGATAAAAGACAGGGAAGGGGAGCCTGACAGTCAGACACACACAGGCACAGCAAGAACTAAACGTGTAAAGAAGAAAACAATTAAATAACCAGAAAAAAAAAACGGGATGAAACAATTTAGCAGCGACGACGAGAGGGACAAAAATAAATAGATTAAGCTAACAGGAAATGAAATCAGGGACTGGGCGTCGCAGAGAGACACCATTTGTGGGGAAGGAGTGACTGTATACACACACAAATTCAGGAGCCGAGATGGATGGTGGGAAAAAGAAGAGTGAGAGAGAGGGATTTGGGAACGGGAGGAGAGGGAGAGAGAGTGGACGGAGGGGGGGAGGGGCGGAAGCAGAAGAAGTGAGAAGGGGGAATTTCGGAGACCGGAATGTTAGGCATTAAACTAACAAAAGACTGCCAACATTCTTAAGGGTACACTAACATACTGAACTTTTGTACAAGTTTTCCCTTAAACACAGTGACGCATTTGTTTTATTCTTGCTACCATTATATCATTAACACTTTCACTACTCTTGCAGTGATGGCGTTAGTGATGGCTGCCAACTAACCCGTAAAGTTCGAAGTCTCTCCACAGCCTAACTAAACTACCTGGAAGAAGAACCAATACATTAATAATAAAAGTGCCATGATCGACATAACTTTGGTCTTCTATTTCAGTTAATTTTAGCTGAAAATGGATGTATGACCCAACGGGTATAAATATTGTCATCGTTAACCCTCTCATTATCAGGACTACTCTGGTATTCTGTTCCTACTAAGGCCAGGAGATTTTACTGTTTTGAGTGAGTATATCAATATTATTTTTAATGCTATCACCATTAACTCTCGCATGATCGGTATAAGTTTAGCATTGTATATTTGACGCCAAATGATTGTTATTTGGCTGAAAGAGAGTCATAGGACCTGGAGTTTACTGAAGAGATTTGTAGAATTAATTGAAACATAATAACAATAATGAAAATTAAAAAGCAATGTATGTACAACAATGATACGCAATGTATTGCATTTATCCGACGCAACAGTTACAGAGAATTTCAGCATTCGTGAAGTAATAAGAGAATGTATGAATATTTTGCACTGTTCTGTTTGTTTGTACAGGATAAAGTGAGAAATGTGTGCCTCGGCTGGTGATACGAGTATTATCCATTGTAAAGTTACTATCTTCAGACAATTTTACTCGGCCCTAGAGAGAGATATAAAACTGGAAATGTTAGACAAAGCCTTCATTTACGCTATCAGTTCTCAAGATCTCCTCATAAACGTGTTTAATCATCTGGAGTGTGTTGAGATTTTCCACCTGACATTGTCAGAGTGGAGCGGGCCTAGGGTGTAAGGCCCGCCAAATCATCTGGAGACAAAGAATAAATACAGTGAATGAAGCACGCCAAAGGACCGTGCGGGTAGGTGAGTTCAAAAAGATGTTATCGCTCTCTGAACTCGGGTGACGTCCCATCCTTACTAATACCAGACAATTTTACTCAGCTTAGGAAAGGTCCCACATACTGAATGGGTTTAATGAGACTATTTCGTACTGTTCCAGTTCTAAGGGTCTAATTAAAATAAAAAAATGTTAGGAAATGTCAAAAACAAAATGAAAAAAGATGTCCCCTAACTCAATGAGGTCTCCATGAGTCCCGGTAACGGCTTTTTAATCGTAGTTTATTGTTGCTGCTGCTAGAAGAGTTCTTCCAACTCAGGAATATATATATATATATATATATATATATCGGTAGACAGTTGGCCTGCAGTCCTAACGGACCCGGGTTCAAATCCCACTGGGGCAGGGAACAGTTGGAACAGTTCAATGATTTGAATTTCATAAATATAAGACTTTACTGATCTACCAGAAGAACCGCCGACATGTCATAAAAATACCCCCGCTAATACCAATACACCAGTCCTGTAAGAAACAGCCCTAGCATGTATTCAATATGGACGGTGGGTGTTAGCGCCGAAGTGGTGACATGTAAAGGTGTACGGACATAGGAGGACTACTGGGCCTTGAAAGCAGGCTGTGAAGCCTTTGCCCAGAGTCGGTCACATAAAGAGAGAGAGAGAGAGAGAGAGAGACTTGTTGCTGCTACCAAACGAAAATTTCAGCTTGGTAGAATATACCAGTAATATGTCAACAAGACTTTTACAAGCAACTGATGACAGAGATAGCATCAAGTTTCTTACTCCTCTGCGAGTTGTGGCGGCCATGTCGACAGAGAAATCGTGTGCAATTTCAGTGGACACAACGTCGGTGTCAGGCTGGGGCAGGGAACTGGCTGCTGATTTGAATTACTCTAAGAATGGCTTTCCCTACAGAAGAACCACTGCCATGTCATGAAAACACTCGCGTTAATACTAACACCAGCCATGAATCAGACAGCTTTATCGTGTGTTCTGTATGAGTGGAAGGTATTAGTGCAGAAGCAGCGACATATGAAGGCATGTGGCATGTAAGAGTCCTGGGTCTTAGGGCACGGGCTATCATATCTCTGTCCAGAAACGAACTCATAAAATATCCAGAACATAATTTCTCTCTCCCTCCCTCTCTCTCTCTCTCTCTCTCTCTCTCTCTCTCTCTCTCTCTCTCTCTCTCTCTCTCTCTCTCTCTCTCTCTCTCTCTAAACTACGAGTATATGTATAAATGTGTGTGTGTGTGTGTGTGTGTGTGTGTGTGTGTGTGTGTGTGTGTGTGTGTGTGTGTGTGTGTGTGTGTGTGTGTGTGTGTGTTTCATCATCCACGGCGACCAACTTATTACACAACTAGTTCTGGCAAACTGTCTGTACACTTTTAGCGAAATGTACCCACTCAGCGAAATGTACAGACTCACTCTGAACGGGTTGTCAGCTCATGCGGGGATAAAGGGGAAGGAGGGAGAGTGGGGGTGAAATTGCCGTTGACTAGAACATCCTAAGCACCTGTAGTGATATCATTAATGGTAATGTGAGGCGCGTTTCTGAGACCTTGGTGGGTAGGGTAATGGTGATGATGATGATGATGATGATGTTGACAAATGTGATGATGGTGATATTATTGATGGTATTAACAATGATATTGATAGTAGCCTACAAGGTAATTGTAATCTGGTGATGATAGTAATGATGATATTAATGATAAGAATGACATTTATAAAAATGATGTTGACGATCCTGTGAGAAGCAGTGTATCAGTGCATTACCCCTCACAGCAAGCTGATATTGATATCATTATGTTTAGTATTTATTAGTGACGTAACTGGATCCTTTGCACTGGCTACAAGAGGGAAATAGTCTGTCTTATGCCTGTGCTATTGGTATTGTAGAAGGCTTCGTAGCACCTCTTCCCTGGCGACTGATTACATGTCATTAATATCATGTCAACGTCGACATGTGCAAGAGGATTCCGAGGTATAACGTGCTGATGAAATCGCTGAGGAAAAGATGCAACAGAGGTTTCAAAGCCATTTAGACTAAGAACGTAAATTCTTTGGATCTGGTGAGGTATTCTGCTGGTTTATTTTTGCTGCCTCTAGACAGTGTTATTCACATGTAGAGAGACCTTTTGCAGTGAACGGGTCTGTGGAAGCAGTATCTGCCCTTTTCCCTACAATTCCATTAGACTCTCCAAATTTGAATACAGTAGTCTGGAGGCTGTGAGAATGATATACAGAAAACGATATTGGAGTGATGCACCGTACCAGAATAGGGTCTGTTAGTGTGGACTTCGGGGTGGCTACAGTACATTCACTTAAACTTGATAGATGTCGTTTTATATTACTGCATCTTCTTTTCCAAAATTCAGTAGCACTATAGAACAATACAACGGCTACATCTTTTCCCTGACACTTCTTTATTACTAGCATTATATTATAGTGTTAATCTCTTAATACAGTTCAGTAGCAAAATAGGATAATACCGCTGTTTTGAACCAAGTTCATTCCACTATTTCGTAGTAGCTCCGAACTGTAGTGTTTCAGTTGTAAACCAGACAGATGACAGGACAAGAGAACCTTTGCTTTGACCCGTACAACCCTGGGGTCAGATTTACGATTGCGACTTATTCATTTTATTTATGTTGTTGTTGTGGCTCCAGGCTCATATAAATGTCAACCCGGTGCACTACAGGCTGAAGTTGCGTTGCCCTACTCTCCAGTCTGCCATCGTCCTTTTGGAGGATAGGGAAGAAAGCTGATGGGAGTTTGAATAACTGGGCAGCAAAACTGCTCAGTTATAATAAATTATAGCTACGTGAAAACGTCCCTCTCGAGCGCCAACATTATTCTTGCTTCCCCCAGACATTTATGTTCAGTGTAGGTCAGTATCCGAGTAATGAATGGGGTAGTGAAGCATGCATCTAACTCCCCCTCCCCTCCTACCCCTTTGTTGGAAATTTTTTTCCTGAGCTGAATTTAATTGTCACGTAATAGCATCAGTTAAAGGAAAAGTAATTACTTGAGCTGGTGCTGAGGATGGACGCCTTCCTGTGGTGCCACTAATAATGCCGGGAGGATCCACTGACCAGTAATACGAACATCCCTGAACTTCTTCCATAAGCAACATAAGAATGATGGAATGCAGAAGAGTAGGTTCAGCAGTTCGCCAGGTTCGCATCCAGATTATCCTCGGAACACAACGACGACGATGACGACGACGATGACGATAAATAACTCAACATCAACGATGACGACGATAAATAAAACAACAACAACGACATGACGACGACTACATCAGTTGAATCAGCAAGAATAATAACATCTACAATAACAACAACAACAACCACCACCTAAGGCAAAAAGGATTAAGGAATGCATACCCGGACGCATATTCCTGAACTCGGGACTAGTATATACAGGCTCCGCCCCCATGACCGTCATCCTTTGGCTGGGCTCCTCCCCTGGCGTATTACCAACAATGATCTCATAAATAACCTTTTAAAACACCCTTATATGTGTATAAATGAAGGGTAATTTATAAGCAATTACTGCAAATATATATATTATGGCCTTATGCCATTAAGTTTCCTCCTTTCTTAAGGTACACTGTATAAAAAGCACATGGTGTAATAAGTTTGGTCAATGGTATCACTGCTTACGTCGACGATATTATTCATAATTCCGCCGCACAAACTCGAGATAATGAATTTGAATGCATAACTTCTTTTCATCAAGTTTAGCTAAAACATATGTACTTGCGCGTTGTATGATTTTTTAAAGAATTTTGTATACTAATAAGGCATAGAGTAGCCTATTGGCATTACGTTTAAGGTACAGTCATTGATTACAACACCCATTTTTATTAACGATAGATCGACATTCTCTGACCCCGCGTTCATTCAGACATGGAGGCTAAATATACACATGGATAGCTTCCAAACTACTGATATTGTGATCGAGGAGGAATGTATGACTTTCAGGACAAATGTAAAGTGTAAGGAAGATTTTCAACGGTGGAAAGGTTTGTTTTGTATGAAGAATCGTGTGTGCTTCAACAAGTACAAGACGTACTCTGTGGGGAAGAGAAAATTGTTTCGCCAGACATTGAAATGCCACCATGGATTTCTACATAAAGGCGTCAAAAAGACAAATACTGGGTAAGTATTAGGCTATTAGCTACTCATTACAAAAACCCTCCTTAACACTATGGGTCCAAGCTCTCTGGGTTATAATCTCCAGTGATTGGGGTTGGAATTGCTATGATCTTTCTTCATGTTGGCCTGTCCTGTGCTACTCTTTCCTTGGTATTCATCTCATGCTGAACTGTGGCTTGATCTCCAGTTTTTTCTTGGTCTTTAAACTGGCCTCCTTTCAGGAATCTCCATTAGGTTTAGTTATATTTACATAAATTTGTTCTACAAAGGGAGTCAAAAGGGGCGAAGACCCAACCTGTTAGGCTACACTAGGTTAGGTTAGGTTATGCTTGAGAAATAAAGGCTATTGGAGGGTGTATCACTAAAAGGTTAACTTTACGCAGAGCTGAACTATAACGACTAACTTAACCTAACCACATAGATAGGCCTACTACTTATAGCAAAAATTACAGACCACCAGAGTAAGCATGCAACTCTTCTTTCAATAATATCATTTTGATGCCTGGATACTCACAATAGGAAACCACGGTTATTTCATGGGGTTGATCAGTGGCTTCAGATTATATCATTAAATTTTATAATCTTAATACCTAGGCTATGTGTAATGACTGCATGATAAACTTAGCGGTAATCAGTAGGCCAAATAGAGTCTGGGTCTAAAAAAAAGGCATATAAAGCTCATTGCTGCACAGTTGTTTTGTAAATACATGAAAACTGCTGGACTGCATTTTCAGTCTTAAATTTGAGCTTTCCTTGATAAATAATATACTACAGTATTTTATACATCATGCCCTGTAGTATGTTTTCTTTTGATTTGAAGATTTTTTTTTTTTTCTTTTTAAGAAAAATATTATGTACTGTAATCATTGCTGTTTTTTCACAGTTGCAAGGCGCTTATGGATGTTGAGATCAAGATTGTACACTCAAGATCTTCTGAACAGATAAGGTCCTTTCCATGCTTCATGACAATCAGGGGAAATCACAACCATCCCCTTGACACGGCTGAGGTTCTGAATGAACTGAGAGTTTCTCCATGCACCAGAGAGATGTTCAACGATTACTTCAGACAAGGTAGGATATATGAAACGTTCTTTTCATGTGCATAAACCATCAAACTTCAAAGATTTCTTTTCACAATTGGTATTGTGTTCTCCCAAGATGAAATTTTGCCAGTGATCTTTTGGAAGAACACTAAACAAGTTTTGGCACCATACATCAACTGCATCCATTTATAAATATGTAAGAACACTATGCATGCAGTGCATTCATATGCAACCAAAGTATACATTAAGTACATTTTGTGATATTCTGCATAAATGTGTGTGTGTGTGTGTATTTACACACACACACACACACACACACACACACACATTACTATATTTCAGTCCTTCATATATATACGTTATTACTATTTCATTCCCTTTTTTCAGAACTCTTATACGGTGTGGTGAAGCTTATGCGTCTTCTTCCTCAACCAGTGCAAAGTGCATAACAAGGTTAAGAAAAAAGAAACAAAAATGGTTATATAAGCTCTATGTTTTAAGATAAATAATATAAGCTCTTAGCTTAAGATATATAATAAAAGCTTTAAGCTTAATATATGTAATATAAGCTCAAAGTTTAAGATATATAATATAAGCTCTGAGCGATATACATAATATATGCTCTTAGCTTCAGATTATAATAAAAGCTCTAAGCTTAAGATATATAATATTAGCTCAAAGTTTAAGATATATATATATATATATATATATATATATATATATATTTATATGTATATATATATATATATATATATATATATATAATGTAATATAAGCTTTAAGCTTAAGATTTATATAATATAAGCTCTTAGCTTAAGATATATAATAAAAGCTCTAAGCTTCAGATATATAAGCTCTAAGCTTGAGATATATAATATGAGCTCTAAGCTTAAGATATTTGTGCATGCAGTATTTTACAAGCAGCAAAATCAAATGAAACTTGTTTCTTCTTTCCTAGGCCCGTCGTTCCATCCCTTCCATTTGCTTTTTACGAAGCGCAGTGAATACGGTTACAGTATTCATACACCCCCATCACAGGGTGGTTATTATAAATGATGTGCTTATCTTTTACAGGTATGGCACC
Organism: Coenobita brevimanus; assembly: GCF_032717465.1. NCBI lineage: Eukaryota > Metazoa > Arthropoda > Malacostraca > Decapoda > Coenobitidae > Coenobita > Coenobita brevimanus. The sequence goes on from NC_136958.1 coordinate 17,557,299, forward strand.
AGGTCGAGCATACAGGCACCATTTGTTAAAGATGGATGTAACAGATGACTTGCATGATCAAGCCAATAAGTCCAAGAATCCTTCTCCAAAGAGTGTTGAATATATGTGGACGGTATGGAGGCAGAGTGAGCATGGAGGACTAAATACCCCATCAATGTTTGATGCAATAAGGATATATGCAGAAGATCATCCAGACCTCATTCTGAAAATTAGCCAAGAAAATGAAAAGTTTGCTATAGTTTTGGTTACCCCCTTCATGATGAGAGCACACAGGCAATTGAAAGAGGCGAGAGAAGTGGTGTTCATCGATGCAACAGGCTGTGTTGATCAACTTAACACAGCAGTTATACCATTCCTTTGTGCTGGACCAGCTGGGGCTGTGCCATTGGCTGTGGTTTTCACTTCATCTCAAGATGAAGCAACATTAACTAAAGGTAATTAATGTGTATAGTGCATCCTTCAATTCTCAGTTTCCATTTTTTTGTGTGTACTAATCTTTCCAAGTCTCTAATGAATGCAAATTATATATAATTTTCTTCTTTGTGCAATACAGGGTTTGGTATGGTAAAGGAAGTTCTTGGGGACTGCGCCTTCTATGGGAACGGACATCCGCAATCCTTTATGACGGACAATTGCGATGCACAAAGGAAGGCCTTATCAGTCATCTGGCCTACTTCCAAGCTATTCCTTTGCGTATTTCACATACTGCAACAAGTATGGCGCTGGCTTCTTGATTCCAAGCATGGCATCAATAAAAATGATCGCCAAGAACTAATGGCTGCAGTAAAATCTTTTGTTTATGCTGAGTCAAGGAAGGCTTTTGATGAATAGCTGGAGAAGATTTTAAGCAATCCGTTTGCTGAGAAATACCCCAATTTCAAATGGTAATATATTTTTCTCATCATTAGGTAAAAAAAGTTAATTTGTCAAATAAACATTGACGGATATCCAACTGGATATTACTGAGATTCGGTTGGATACAGGATAGTAGAAATATTACCAGATATGTTGGATAACTGTATCATAACAAGATATCCATTACATCCCTATAAATTCTATCTTATCTGTAATAATTCATGTTATATATACCTATATACTGTATATATACGTATAGTGATTTGAATTACATATTTCAGCTACCTCATCACCCTAGTCCAAAGGCGAGAGGAGTGGGCCATTGCCTTCAGAGCTGGTGCTCTGTTAAGAGGCCATCACACTAACAATTACTGTGAGGCAACGATGTGCATCATAAAGGACAATGTTCTTAATAGGTAAGGATTAAGCTTAACTTAACATATTTGAAGAGTAATTTATCTAACTTGGCATTACTGTACAAGGCCATATTTACTTGTATGTGGGCCCAAGGCCACACCCCTAAAAATAATGAGAAGAAATTAATATATGAATTGGTGAAACAAGCCATTCCACTGTACCTGGTTGGCCCCTAGTAACTATTACAACACTCCCATTCACATAGCATATGAATACAGACTCCCTAAAGTTATATCTACTTGTTTGTTGGGTCTTATATGGTGCACTGGAAGAGGTATTCTTCATAGCAATAAGATGTCTTTGAAAGGTGACCCTTGTACGTAGTGTCACCTAATTAATAAGTCTTTCATTATTTTTCAGATGCAAGGCATACAACACTGCTCAGTTGGTAGTGTTTATGGCAGAGATCTTTGACTCCTACATGAGACAGCGTATAGTGGATGTGGCACTGGGTCGACGACGAATGAAGAGAGTGATTGTGGGCACACTCCCTTTGGAAACAGTAAAACCCTTAGGTGGTGGGATATACCAGGTGCAAAGTGAGAATGACCCAGGACAAATGTATGTGGTAGACCTTAATATTGGTATGTGCACATGCATCAGAGGAAACAATGGTGCAATCTGCAAGCATCAGGTTGTATGTGCTAACCATGGAATGACTGTGGTGCCCCAGATGCTTGTGCTGAACAGTAGCACCCGTCTTTGGTTGGCAGTTTTAGCCCTTGGTGGAGGTAAAGCCCCCGCAGAGGGTTTTTTGAAGTCTTTGAAAGAAGTACAAAGTGGTGAAACAACTGAAGAAAATTGTAAACCTGATATTGAAGGAAATTCTTCCCATGATAATTGTACAGAATCACAGATAAAAACAGAAACACCTGATGTGATGTCAGTAAGTAGCATTATTGATGAGGAACATGCTGAAAATGAGGACATTACTGCACAGTCACATGAGGCTGCAGAAGCACTTGTGAAAACATGTGCTAAATATGGTAATGCAGACACCCTCTTGGGTATTAAAAAATTCACAGACCGGTTGAAGTTTGCAAAATCAGCAAATCAGTTAAACAGTTTCTTGAACATTATGGGATCATCAATGAAAAAAGGAGCTGGTCGTGGGAAGATACCTTGCCAGCCAACTTCAATTGCAAGGAGAACCCCAGGTATGCCCAGAGGAGCTGCTACCCTTGGTAAAGGACGTCGACCTTCATCAACTCTAACATCAAGACCCAAACGTCCTCATAACCTAGCCCATAATGTTCACAGCAATGTGGCTAATGCCAAGTCCCATGGTACTGGTCACTGATCTGAAGTCCAAAAATTTGATCACAACCATGAAATTTAATACTCACACTCTCTCTCTCTCTCTTGTTTTATTCTTGTTTTCTTGATACTAAACCCTATCCTTTCCTCTCAGTACTGGAACTTATGGTAAATATACAAAATCACTGCTCCACGCCAACGTGTATAGGGACCTACCCACTTTTTCCCGAAACAACTACCTACTAATCCTGTATTGAAGATTCTAGGTTATTACTTATGTCTGTAACTGCTCCCTACACAAGGAAATATTCTTGGTTGTTGTTGTCAAGTGGACTTAGAATCTGACAGGGATCGACCGAACTCTGAACTTTTTGATGTATTAATATGGGCATTGTAACGACGAGCACTCACTAAAACCTTCACGGAAGGTAAGTACGTAATGTATACTGTCTTGTTGTAAGACTACTATACACATAGGCATGGAGCTGTGATTCTATATTTACCGAACATATTATTATCCTTAAATATTTTACTTCCTTTGCTACTTTAATATTTTTGATGTGGTCAGGTTGTTCCCTTTTATTGAAAATTATAATACTGCTCTTATTTTTTATCCTGAGGCCTGTATATATATTTGAATAGGTCAGTATATGTACGTATCATCCTGCACATTTCTTCTGTCCATGCCATCAATAAAATGGAGGGTTTATTTTGAAATTTTCGTCATGAAAACCTTCCTTTTCCAATCTACATACACCTTAACACTCTACCCCCATCTCTCTCTCTCTCTCTCTGGGTGATGTACAGGCGACGGCAGACTGCCAAAAATCGCCCACCCAATACCTAATAAAGGAAAGTAGTCCTATGTCATATCTTCCAAGAGAGGTTTTGGTTACAACAGACACCTTCAGCCAATGACCTATCATTTGGAAGAAAATATGACAGTACTCCTCCCCTTGAAAGATATCAGAGGGACGGATTTAGGGTAAGTCTGCTGTCAGCTGTACTGGTTCATCAGAGACATTGAGCATCATTAGTGTTTCTCCTCACGTCTTGAGCAGGACACAGGATTTTCTGTTGAGAGTAGTTAGGAAACTATGATTTTGAAGATATTTTCATGTAGATTAGAAGCAAGAAGTGAACTACAGACTCATTTTCCTGAGGGTGTTTATTGGTAATAAAAATGGGTGTTGTAATCAATGACTGTACCTTAAACGTAATGCCAATAGGCTACTCTATGCCTTATTAGTATACAAAATTCTTTAAAAAATCATACAACGTGCAAGTACATATGTTTTAGCTAAATATGATGCAAAGAAGTTAAGCATTCAAATTCATTATCTCGAGTTTGTGAGGCGGAATTATGAATAATATCGTCGAAGTAAGCAGTGATACCATTGACCAAACTTATTACACCATGTGCTTTTTATACAGTGTACCTTAAGAAAGGAGGAAACTTAATGGCATAAGGCCATAATATATATATTTGCAGTAATTGCTTATAAATTACCCTTCATTTATACACATATAAGGGTGTTTTAAAAGGTTATTTATGAGATCATTGTTGGTAATACGCCAGGGGAGGAGCCCAGCCAAAGGATGACGGCCATGGGGGCGGAGCCTGTATATACTAGTCCCGAGTTCAGGAATATGCTACCCGGACCCAAGAGATTTACGGTCGCTAACCTTCACATAACTCAGATTAGTTGTTGTAGGAGGAACAGAAGTCGGGAAGATTTTCCAAAATCCTCTTTCATTTTACTTCCTTTCTGTAAAAACCTGTGTGTGTGTGTGTGTGTGTGTGTGTGTGTGTGTGTGTGTGCACGCGGTAATTTTCCTTCCCAATTTGTCTTGCGGGAAGGACAAGGGAGAGGAATACTGAACATTTGCATACATCATTCTTCCTACAAAAATCAATCTGCTATAAGAGGGGGTATTGATTTTGCATTTTTCTTCTCCCCTTCAGCCCGAGAACGGAATTTTCCTTGTATTGTTACATCATCGGATAAATTTATTCATTTCAGGAGAGCCTTACGCAAGCAGGAGGGTGCAGATATTGCCTTCATTATCCCCTTCACTACCCCAGTGCTCTCTTGTATAGTAGATTATAATAATTTGGGGCTGATAATAATAAACAAACAAACAAATAAGTAAATCGATCGATAGCGAAATACACATACATACATATACAGTATATAGACATATGGAAAGATAGAAAGTTAGATGGAGGTAGATAAAACGAAAGAGAAAGACAGACAGACAGATATTTAGACTAGTAGGTCGATAGATAGATAGGACTATAGTAGACAGATAGATATGGATAATAATAAATATAATTGTTTTGAAGCAGCTAACTTACCGATCCCAGGGATGTCTTTTTCATTTGATTCTTGCCAACTCATGACAATAATATTCAGCTAAGGATGGATGTTTTGAGCCGGAGAGAATTGGCACAACCTTAACAAATCTCCTTCATTATGCAAGGCCTTTCATGAATATAATCGCCTGGACGTCACCAGGATTTATAGGGTAGATGCGAATGCTAATTGGCGTTATCCAGAAGGAGACAACAGTTCAGATAGTCCTAACATTTCTGAGAATGTTTTTAGCTCACAACCTCTCCACTTTAACGTTGCCTTGCTAGTTACAAAGTGCAGTAGAAAGGACTTTGGGCCACTTTGTTACGGTATTCTGCCACGAAGATCCGGAAATAGGGTGACAAAGGAGGGAATTCTTTCGCAAGTTAAGATGAAAGAACCTAAGTCCATAGGAACTCTTTTTCAAAGCTGAATAATATCGCCTCTCTTTTCAAACACTAAAGTATGAGAGACACGTACTTTGGGCTGAAGAGATTGAATAAATAATTCGAAACTTTTTTCCCTGAAAGAATGAGAAACAGACCAGAAGCATGAGAACGAAGTGGGAAGAAAGGATGAGGGAGAGGTAGTGGATGAGATGCGTGGACTGAGCGAAGAACATGAGTGCGGGTGGAGTTTTTTGGCGAGTGGAAGTCTACTATATAGGTGACAGATTGGGATAGAGGCGAAGTGTTCTGGATGTAAGGCGTCTGGCTATACATAGACTGATGGATTAACTAATCCACTACAAGAGATTTCTTGGAATTGATCAAGATAGTGGCAGGAATGAATTAAAAACCGTCATCCGAAAGAAGAGACAGTCAAGGGATGACAGAAAAGTGAGGGATGAAGTCCCGTATTCCAATCGACATAGGAGGCATTGTAATAAATGTTATCTCTTCCTTAGCGAAACAATTCCCATACTCAACCGTTACTTCATCAGTCAGACTTCATATTTTTCTGCTTTATTCTTGCAGCTTTCAGACGAGTATCTTCAGCTTTAGAAAACGTCATAGGGCTGAAGGAGTTAATGAAGCCTATTCTCTCGGGTATGGAAGCCCTCTAACATCTTTTTCTCTGTGATTTATCGTTGGATATGGATGGATATATCCATTTGTACGTTATTTATGAAAAGTGTGACAATGTTAGTAAGTTGTATATAACAAAGACTAGGCCAGTAAGATGTGTTATTTCATACAAGTCGCATAGGAAAAGGTGTTGGGGAGTTTCCTTAACCGACTCTTCACGTTCAAACAGAGTCTACAAGCATGAATAAAACCATTCGGGTATAAAAAAAATATAACATGAAAAATATGTCATCGGATCGAAGGGGTTTATTATCATTATTGCCTTTAATTTCTCTTTACTCTCTTCAGCCTGATGCCATGCTTTCCATTTCATTCTTGTTATCTCCAGACAATTTATCTGACTGTAGGAAAAGTTTTAGTACTGAAGGTGCTAGTGAAAGCTATTTTTGGTGATTGATTTTAGTGGGTGATTTTACTGGGGAATTTTAGTGGCTATTTTAAGTGGCTATTTCTAGTGGCTATTTCAATTACATTTTAATTAATAATTGCTATTTTTAATGACTATCTTTATTTGGTAAATGCTTTTTAAATACAATACGCAAACTTAGTACACGCCTTCTTTTTATGTGTGCATGCTGTTGATTTTTCTGTAGAAAGCATCGGTCTGCATATGTCCAAACTAGAGCCGTCTCTAAATCACGCTTCGCTTTAGAGCAAGTGCTTTGCTGCCTTATCAATGATCGCCGTTTCTGAAAAATTACGGCCGCTACCACCACCACCATTATCAACAGAGCTACCATCAACACCACCTCCACCTCAGGTACCACCATCTTCATTACCACCACCACCACCACCACATCTACCACCACCATCATCATAGCTACTACCAACACAACCACAAGACTTTCTACCATTTTCTACTGAATAAAATCATCCGTTCGTAGTATCAGTGAAATAGCAGACATCAGACTGTAGATATACAACACCACCCCCTCTCTCTTCAAAGACGCATGAAACCACGGAAATACCCTGCCCTCTCTTCCACGTTGAGGCGGTGGCTCAACCGGTAGAGAGGTGGCGTGCGGTCCTAACGGGCCCAGGTTCAAATCCCGGCTGGGGCAGGGAACAGTTTAAGGATTTGAATTTCATTAAATCAGGCTTTACTGATCTACCAGAAGACCCGCCGACATGTTGTAAAAATACCCCCGCTAATACCAATGCACCAGTCCTGTATGAGACAGCCCTAGCATGTATTCAATATGGACGGTGGGTGTTGGCGCCGAAGTGGTGACATGTAGAGGTGTATGGTATATAGGAGGACTGCTGGGCCTTGATAGCAGGCTGTGAAGCCTATGCCCAGAGTCGGACACATAAAAAAAAAAAAAAAAAAAAAAAAACAATGGGAAAAATAATTACAGTACTGGCCATATCACCCCTGCAGAAATTATCAATCAAAATGAAACTGAAACTGGTGCATCTAGGACCCAGTTCCAACCATCCTTCCTAGATTAATCAAAATCCCTTTCTAGTTTTGACTGCATTAACCAACCCAGCCACCCACCCATCCGCCCAGGACTAGAGTATATCAGAAACCTTTACGCCTAGGACAGGCATAGTGTGTTCAAATGAGGCCCGTTTGTCAACCAAGCCTCCTACTGTTCAAAACCGACGAATAGCTTCTTCAGTGCTCAGCAGTTACTTACATGAGAGCTGTTTCCGAACGGCATCTCGCTTTTCCCCCAGAACAACAATTTATGCGTTGCAGTACTTGCTTAAATGAGAGCAGTTCCTGTGGCGAAGCATGAACTCCACGGAATTTCTCCGTAATATAACACCAATGGGGAAAATTATTAGGGATCAAAAACACCCCTTAAGGAAATTTTAATTGACATGGAACTGAGACTGTCCCATCAGTGACCCATTTCCTACCATCCTGCAATTTTATCAAAATCCCATTTAAAGCTTTAGCCACACACACACACACACACACACACACACACACACACACACACACACACACACACACACACTAAACACCTCGAGTCTCTATTGCAGGTGACACTGGAGACCTCGGAGCACATTTTCCTCACCGATTAATTCTGCATACTCAATGTTAATGCCATCCTTTGTGTTACTGTGTTTATTTTGCTTAATAACGAAATAGTTAAAGTCAGTAACATGCAGAACGATATTTAGGTTTAATAGGAAGGATACATCGCTAGGAAGTATGTGTTAAGAAAATTAACATCAAAGTCACTGAGTTTATAGGCCTTGATTTGAACTAAATGAGGATGTGGTGAGCCTATTATGGTCGTTAAGTTAGGTTAATAGTCTCTTCCACCGTGCTGTCGCCTTCAGTGTGTGGCTACAGTAAATAGAAACAGCCAAGGTATTAAACGCATAGCCAACAGAGGGAAGCCTGATGATCTGGCGGGTTAAGGAGCTCCAACCAGATTAAGGGTGCATTGCGACGGACGATTGGGTTTATCGTCCACATAACGTCAATCACAGGCAGACGACTTGTAACTCTCGCTTTTAGTGTCTGGCCTGAGTAGCATAGCCCTGGGCCCGTACAAGCCTGATGGGTCACTTTAAGATGAAAAAAGAAAATTGCAGAACCAGATTCTTGTCAATTACCACCCTCATGGAGGGAACAACACTAGTAGTTTAATGCAAATTTGTATATGCAAGGAAAGGGAACCAAAGGCCAGGGGCCTTCAAATTGCTTCTCATAAGAATAAACAAAACCAGATAATAGAGAGTAAAACTCAAGATCCATTCATTTCGAGATGCATAGACACACTGCGTTTGAAAAAACTGCGTTGGCAGAAAAAAAAAAAAAAAAAAACAGCGGGAGGCAGTTCTAGAGTTGACCTGCTGCATACATGAAGGACTGGGAGTAGCGGTTAACTCTTGCAAAGAGAGTTGGACAGAAAGGGGATGAGAGTTTGTTGCTAGATGGGTGCTGCGTGGCCGCCGTAGTGGAGGAGGGATGAAGGCAGACAGTTCAGAGGAGCAATGGTCACTGAAAAGAGCTTCCCCACACATGAGAGTTGTACTCAACACAGGGGGGGGAATAAAACCCATGTATAAAGGCAACAACTGTGCAGGGATAAAGAAGGTATGGAGTTGGCTTAGTACACCCAGTCTCTTGGAAGTAGATTTTACAAGAGAGGTAATATGTTCTTTCCAAGATAAATCCCGAGAGAATGAAACTTCATTTATGTTTAAAGATGACGCAGGATTGAGCTGGATGTTGTTATAAAATAGAGGGTACTCAGTGGAAGATTTTTTCGGGTTGAGAAATGAAAGGGCTGAGTTTTTGATGCATTAAAAACAACAAGGCTATTTTCATCCCAATCAGATATATGACGCAAGTCAGACATTAGGTGTGCCATAGCCTCATCCCTTGTTTGTTGAAGCAGCTGCTGAGATGGACGCTACAGGATGAGAATGGAAAGGTGAAGGGTGGAGTCATCAGTGGAAGAGTGGATAGTGTTGGATGTATAGCTTAGGTCATTGACTAATAAAAGGAAGAGTTGGTGATAGGACAGAGCCCTGCAGAAACCCTACTACTGATAGCTGTAGAAGAACAGTGGCCGTCTACAACAGCAGCTATAGGATGACCAGAAATGAAGCTAGAGATGAAAGCGCAGATAGAAGGATAGAAACTGTAAGAGGGTAGCATGGAAATTAATGATATATGCCAGACTCCATCGAAAGCCTTTGAGATGTCAAGTGCAATGGCAAAAGTCCCGAAAGAAGGATGACGGGAGTCTGAAAGGTAGGTGAGAAGATCACGAGCGGAGCAGCCCTGGCGGATATCAAATTGACGTTCAGAAAGAAGACTGTGATAGGAAAGATTTTTTTTCTTTTTTTTTTTTTTTGGTTAAGAAGAGATTCGAAAACTTTTGACATACAGGATGTTGAAGCATTTTGGGCGATACTTAGAGGGCTGGGAATGGTCATCCTTCTTTGGGACAGGCTAAATGAGAACAAACTTCCAGCAAGAAGGAATGGTGCAAGTTGATAGACAACGGAGAAAGAGTTTACCTAGGGAGGGTGTATGCACAGAAACACAGTTTCTGAGGACAACAGGAGGGACCCCATCAGTCCCACATGCCTTATTAGTATTGAGGCAAGTGATGGCAGAAAATACATAAAATGAAGAACATCTATTGTCAGCCATGATGAAGTCAGAGGGGGGGAAGAGATGGTGGGACAGCACCAGAATCGTCTAAGCTACAACTGAGGAAGAAAGTATGAGCGAAGAGTTCTGCTTTATCAGTAGAAGAAATAGCTACAGAGCCATCAGAGTGGAAAAGACGAGTGAAGGATGATGAGATAAAGTTGTTTGAATGGTTTTTGGCAATGTGCCAGAAGGAGCCGGAAGATTTCGAGTTGGAGAGATTAGAGCGCTTAGTACAGATGAAAATATTTTTACCAGAGGGAAGAACAGACTTGGATCGATTTTGGGCAGAAACTTAAAAAAAAAAAAAATGAGATTCAGGGGTGGGTTGGCTCCGGTACGTTTTGTAGGCCGTCTCTTTGTTATGGACAGCATTACAGGAAGCGTGATTAAACCAATATTTTTTTTTTTTACATTTGTCAAACGATTTGAGAATAGAATGTACCAGAAATGTAGCTACCAGCAGAAGGTTTCATTCGGCTGAGAGAGAGAGAGAGAGAGAGAGAGAGAGAGAGAGAGAGAGAGAGAGAGAGAGAGAGAGAAATAAGAATCTGAGTGTTAATACTGTCCCCTTAATACTCTAACAGTCAGAATAATTCCAATACTGTATTCAGGGCCGGATTAACCCTGCTGTGGCCTAGCAGACGGTTGGCCTGCAACATACAGATTTCTTTTTTCCATTATTTTCAGTGAAATTTTGGCATGACCTATAATGGTCTTTTTTTATGGCTTGTTGGGTGATGGCCCTTATTTGGACGCCCAAAGCGAATATTTATTCCGCTTTTGAAGTCTGGATGGCCTGTGACAGACGTGGCCTGGTAGGCAGTTGCCCATTTTGCCTATACCTGGTAATCCGGCCCTAACTGTATTCTAGTAAATGCCAGACAGTATTGTTCTGAGAGTGTGTAGACGAGTCTGGTGGTGTTTACTCAGTCACTGTTACTCACTCTTGGTCGGGACAATTCAAGTGCTTTAATGACGGTAACCTCAGGCTACTTTTTCTCAGCTGGGTGAGTCATAGGAGCTTGGTAATAATATAAATATACGTTCTTGACCTGAAGGAATTAATGTTTTTGGTCTTATATGTCTCTGTTCTCTGTATCTGTTTGTCCGTCTGTTCGAGGTTTAACTTTCGAAATATTTTGCATAGAAGGCTAGTTCTTTTGGGCTGGTAAATGCAATAAGTTATATAGACTCCCCTTCGTAGTATTTGAGCACCAAGTTAGGCTGTCATGTCCAACACCTTTAAGAATAGACTACCAGCAAACTTCCCGTGGTGGAATTACAGGGTTGAAGACCTAATGTCATCTCCTGAGGATTAAACCTATGCAGGGCAATCATCATAATAGAATTCCTAACCAAAAGACCGCCAGATAATCACTGGCCAAATCTAGGTCAAATTCCAGTACAAAGGTCACTGGTCAAAGGACAAGCAAGTTCACTGGACAAAAACTGGTATTCTCCACCCTACAGATCAGTTGCCCTTCAGAACAAATTAATTTAGTAAAGCTGGCCTGATCATGATAATCTGTTCAAGCCTGGCACTACAGACGATATCAACATCGATCCTCATTACAGAAACAACAAGTGGTGCCAGGTATAACAAACCTCGCCCAACAGCAGTTACTATATTACTGTTAAATAGTCGAGCAGGGCAGTACTCCCAAGGTGGATGGAAAGCTGATGACAGGGAGAGCTGGAGCTCCCGTTTCATCAGCCCTCAGGGCTAGTTCCTGACTATCCCCCTTTGCTGAACTTTTTCAGTGTCTCAGTAACACAGAGAGTAGGCCAGCATGCTCTCCAATACAAGTTTCTCTAACTCTCTACACCAAACTACATGCACAGTACACACTTCACTTCCTTTCCCCCCCAAAAAAAAAAATCATGGCTACTCAACACTCAGCCTCGGAGTCCCCAGAGGAGGGGGACCATAAATGCCTCAACCTTCCGCCCCTCTCCCGGTGACGACTCAAGCTGCCTGGAACCACTGTTTGACTCACTTCTTCTTCATTTCTGCAACATTCGCGGCCTTTCCTCTAACTTTCGCTCTGTTGAGCACCACCTCTCCTCCTCTAAACCTCACCTTCTCTTTCTAACTGAGACTCAGCTGTCTAAGGCAACTGACAGCAAACCCTTTTCTGTATCCTCCTACATCCTCTATACTCATTTCAAAGCCAAAGGTAGATGTTGTGTATATATACGCAACGACTTATCTTGCTCTCATGTTCCTGAACTCAGTTCTTCTGAATTCTCTGCACTTTGGCTTCGGCTTTCCTGTTATTCTCTGCCTAAATATATCTGTGCTGTTTACTTATCTCCTAATTCTACTGACTATCAAAAATTCTTCGACTATCTTACTTCTACAATGGGACACAATCTGTCCATTTCTCCTTTCTCTCAAATCTCCATTTTAGGAGATTTCAATGTTCACCACCACTTTTGGCTCTCCTCTCCTTTCACTGATCCACCTGGTGAAGAAGCCTACATCTTTTCTATCCTCAATGACTTAGAGTAGCTTGTACAGCACCCTACCTGTATCCCAGACCGCCTTGGAGATAGCTCCAACATACATGACCTCTTCTTTACAACTAATCCTTCTGTTTACACTGTTAATCTTTTCTCTCCGCTGGGCTCCTCCAATCACAACCTTATCACCATAACCTGTCCTATCGCTCCGGTACGGCCTGTGGACCCTCCAAAGGAACGTCGTCTGTGGCACTTGGAGCTGCGGACTGGGAGGCCCTCAGGCAGTGCTTCTTTGATTTTCCATGGAATGATTATTGCTTCCATGACCGGGAGCCATCTGAGTGTGCCTTGCGCATTACGGAGGTTATTCTCTCGGGCATGGAAGCATATATTCCTTTCTCATATCCTCTGTCTAATGCAAGAAAGCCTTAGTTTAATCACGCTTGTTCTAATGCTCTCCTCAGCAAGGAGAGGGCCTATAAAAGGTACCAGAGCCAACCCACCCCTGAATCACATCATCTTTACGTTTCTGCCAGGAATCGTGCCAAGTCTGTTCTTAGCTCTGCTAAAAATAATTTCATCTGTACTAAATGCCCTCAATTCTCCAACTCAAATTCTTCCTGCTCCTTCTGGCACCTTGCCAAAAACCTTTCTAACAACTTTACCTCATCATCCTTCCCTCCTCTTTTCTACTCTGATGCCTCTGTAGCTATTACCTCTACTGATAAAGCAGATCTCTTCGCTCAGACTTCTCCTCCAGTTCCACCTTAGATGATTCCGCCTGTTCCTCCATCACTTCTCCCCTCTGACTTCCTCATGGCTGGCATTAAAATTTCTTCAGTTGATGTATTTTCTGCCATCACAGGCCTCAATACTAACAACACATATGGGCCTGATGGGTCCTTCCTGTTGTTCTCAAGAACTGTGCTTCCGTTCATACACCCTGCCTAGGCAAACTCTTTCGCCTTTGTCTATCGACTTGTACCTTTCCTTCTTGCTGGAAGTTTGCTCTCATTCAGCCGGTCTCAAAGAAGGGTGACCATTCCCAACCCTATAACTATCGTCCAATTGCTTTAACAACCTGTATCTCAAAAGTTTTCGAGTCAGTTCTTCATAGAAAAATTTTAAAGCATCATTCCAATCACATGGCCTTTGGTTCCTTCTTCCTAGCATAGAAAAAAAAAAAATTGTTACTGCCGTTTATTATCAGTAAACAATTAAATTCTAAGGTAATGGCACTAATGTTTTCAAGTAACATCCTCTGAAAATCCATAATCTTGTGTTTGTCTTTTCAAGGTCACTCAAGATGAAAGGTCATGGTGCCAAATGGAAGCCCATATGAGACTTTCTATGACTTGATAATAGTAAATATCTTTGTCTTCAATGAGTTTCGAGTTATAGCCCCCTGAACATCCTTGACCTTGAGTTTGACCTTTCAAGGTCACTCAGGGTCAAAGAAATTGGTGCCAAATGAAAGCCCATATTACGAGTTCCTGTATGTTCATAATGGTAACTATATCTTCAACTGTTTTCAAGTTATAGCCATCTGAATATTCGGGACCTTGTTTTTGACCTTTCACGGTCACTTGATTACCTCCAAAAATTCATCACTTTCTTTGGGGACCAGTAACCACATATTCTGAGAGTGTCATGTAATTTCATTTAGCTGTGTTTTCCGTAATGTTGCTAACAAACAAAGAAACAATCAAACAGAAACTAAGAAACGACCAAAAACAATACCTCGCCATAGTCCGTTCGGGAGAGGTAAATCTCTGTCTTCAACCAGTTTTGAGTTATAGTCCCCTGAATATTCATGACAGTGAGTTGGACCTTTCAAGGTCACTCAAGTCAAAGGTCATGGTACCAATTTCAAGCTCATATATGACTTCCTATATATTGATAATAGTAAAGATCTATCTGCAACCAGTTTCAAGTTATAGCCCTCTGAATATCCGTGACAGAGAGTTGGACGTTTCAAGGTCACTCAAGGTCAAAGTTCTTGGTGCCAAATGAAAGCCCATATGGGAGGTCCTGTATGATGATAACAGTAAGTATATCTTCAACCAGTTTTAAGATATAGCCCTCTGGAAAGTGCTGTCCTTGATTTTGACTTTTCAGGTTCACTTGATTACCTCCAAGATGTAATCACTTTCCTTTAAAACCAGTGCCCACATATCGTGAAAGGTTCATGTAATTTCATTCAGCCGTTTTCTGGTATGTTGCTAACAAACTATGAAACAAAGAAACTCGACCAAAAACAAAATCCTGGGCGAGGTAATTAAGAGTGATAAACAGCAAGATAGTGAATTACGGCTTTCGTATGTAATGGATGCAAGAGCATATAGAGGTGGGGGGGGGGTGGACTTTCTGATCACCAAGTGGTTTTGGTTAGAATCAATGTACAATTGAAATGGAGAAATAGAAGAAGGGAAAGGGAGGAAATAGCATATGCAAGGAGAGTGGAAAGGTTACAAGAGGATGAGAAAGAGGCAGAATATAAGAAAGAAGTGGAGGAGCGATTGGGTAAATATGATTTGGAGCAGATAGAGGATGTGGAACGTGTGTGCAAGATATTCACAAAAGAAAATTGTGCAGCATGTGAGGTGGTGTGTGGGGTGAAGAGAAGACGAAAGGGGGTGCAGGGAACAGTATGGTGGAATGAAGAGGTGAGACAGGCTGTGCCACAAAAGAAGGAAGCATATAATGAGAGGATGAGAAACAGGGGTGTGGAAGAAGCTGAAAGACGGAAGAGGGAGAATTATATGTAGGGAGGAAGAGAAAGGTGAAAAGATTAGTAAGAGAGTAAGAAGAGAGTGGATGAGGAATTTGGGAGGAAATTGAGTGCAAAGTGGAAGGAATGTAAGAAAATGTAAAGAGAGTTAGATAAGGTGGCAGTCAAGTTAGTCGGTGAGTGAAAGATAAAAATGGTAGATTACTAATGGAGAAGGGAGAAAAAATGAGCAGATGGAGAGAGCACTTTAAGGAACTGCTGAACATAGAAAATGAAAATAATGCAAGTATAAGTGGCTAGGGAATGGCTGGAAGACGAAGGGATGTGAGAAGAGAGGAAGATATCAGTAGGATGGAAGTTGTGGAATCAACGAAAAAAGTCAAAATGGGGAAAGCCCCAAGAATTGATGGAGTGTGTAGTGAAGTGCTGAAGCATGGGGGAGAGATGGTAGTAGAATGGATGTGCAAATGAGCAGATTGGCCTGAGAGGAAGGTAGAGTCCCGGAGGATTGGAAGTAAGATAAAATTATTCCCGTGTTCAAAGGAAAAGGGAAAAAGAAGTGTTTGGTAATCTTAAGGTCATTAGTCTTGGTAGTGTAATAGGAAAAGTATATGGTAAGATACTTATTGACAGACTTTGGAAAATAACAGAGGAATTAGTTGCAGAAGAACAGGGAGGTTTTAGGAAGGGAAGAGATTGTGTAGATCAATTATTCATTCTTAGATCTTTAGTGGAAAAATGTCTAGAGA
This sequence comes from Coenobita brevimanus, assembly GCF_032717465.1. NCBI lineage: Eukaryota > Metazoa > Arthropoda > Malacostraca > Decapoda > Coenobitidae > Coenobita > Coenobita brevimanus. The sequence continues at coordinate 17,573,348 of NC_136958.1, forward strand.
AAGGAAAGAAGTTGTATGCGGCCTTCATGGATTTAGAGAAAGCATATGACAGGGTGGATAGACAAGGATTGTGGATAGTATTAAGAATATATATGGAGTAGATGAGAAGTTGTTGAATGTAGTGATGAGTATGTATGAGGGTGCTAAGGCTGCAGTGCGTGTGGAGAGTGAACTGAGAGAATTTTTCTACTTGAAGGTTGGACTGAAACGGGGATGTGTCATGTCTCCATGGCTGTTCAATCTGTATATGGATGGGGTTATAAAAGAGGTACAAAGTAAGGCAGTGGATGTTGGAGAGGGCAGTGTTTGGAAATTCCCTGTACTGTTGTTTGCAAATGATACTGTATTGTTAAATGAAGAGCAAGGGGAGCTGCAAAGCTTGGTGGATTAGTTTGGGAGAGTGTGTAAGAAACGGAATCTAAAGGTGAATATAAGGATGAGTAAAGTTCTAGTCTTCGAGAGAAGCGAAGTCAGTGAATGTACAGTGAGGCTGGATGAAGAGGAAATGGAAAATGTGAGTGCATTTAACTATCTGGGTAGTGTGATGAGTAAAGATGGAAGTTGGAGTGTGAAGTGCTTCAAAGTGTACAACAAGGAAGAAAGGTTGCTGGTTCCCTGAAAGCAGTGATAAGAAACAGGGAAGTGAGCAGAGAAGTGAAAAAGTTACCACATGACAGTATTGTGATACCAACTCTAACTTATGGAAGTGAAACTTGGACCTTGTTGGAGGGACAGAAGTCAGGAGTGAGAGCAGTGGAAATTAGTTATTTGACAGGAACATGTGGAGTCACATGGAGAGACAAACTGACGAATGAGGATGTGAAGGAGCGTTGTGGTGTGGATGTGGGTGTGATAGGAAGCGTTAGGAGAAACACAGTGAGGTGGTTTGGCCGTGTGGAGAGGATGGAGAGTGAAAGAATGACGAAGAGAGTGTATGTGGGTGACGTGGAGGGGGGGAGAGAGAGGGGGAGGCCAAGGATGAGATGGAGGGAAGTGGAAAGGTATATGAGAAAGGGGGGTATGAGCTGGGAGCAGGGCAGTGAAATGGCGGGGGACAGGGCGACGTGGAGGTGATCTGTTTGTGGCCACCCCTTACGGGAATAAAGCGTCTGGCGACAGATAGATAGTAATTTAAAGATGCCATTATTGGAGCCTGACAAAGTTTTCATGATATTATATATATATATATATATATATATATATATATATATATATATATATATATATATATATATATATATATATATATATATATATATATATATATATATATATATATATGGGTTTCATAACTGTTAGACTAAGATATTTAGCGATGTTATTTTCCTCGCTGCATACAGTACAGCATAATAAAAACAAATATAGCCATATTGGGTGACCTTCGTCTCGCGTAACTGACAGAGAAAGAACCTGAATAACTTTCCCCCAGACTACAACACGCAAGTGCTGGAAAGGGACACCTTCATGTGGCGGCACTGATACAACCATGCGATTCCAATGGCCGGTTATACAAGTCCCTCAGCTCCCTCCCTATCCCTTAAAAGGGGATGGTGGATAGCCGGAGGCAGGCCACTTCACAGTCTGTTGGGTTCACATTTCAGCTGAACTTAATACCACAACAACAACAACAACAACAACAGCAACTGCTATTAATACTACTGCAACACATAAACATCGATTCAAAGATGCAAGTCCCAAGTGTAGTTGTATGTGCGAAAAAGGGCCGGGGCAATGTATTTTTTTATTTGCTACGGCTAGATTGTACTCATTTTAGGAGGGCCAGCTGGTGGTGAAAGTATACGCATGTCGCTATAACTAAGCCTAATATTGCCATCTATTCGGTCTGAATGCTGAGTTATAACAAATGATTAGCCATAGAGTATGATACTCGTAACGAAGAAATGTGAGTACTGTGTAAAGGTTACGGAATCGTAATATTTTCTCTTGGTCACCGAACCTCGTAAAATGAAAGCGCTAAGACGAGAATCTAGGGCAGGTTACGATTAGAAGAATAAAATAAAAATAAAAAGAGTCATCAGGAACCACTTCAGTCTGACGAGGTATCGTTCGTTTTGTGCTTGTTGCCACATGACCACTTTCTAAAGCTTTGAGAAAACCTACCATAGTGAAGGAGTTTACTGGAGATCGATTCCACCCTCTTCGTTCCGACAGATTGCTCCAAAGTTAAGTATGAATACCTGAAGGCAGCAAGAATGAAAAGAATACGTGATCGGGCTGACGTGATCAGTTCCTGAAATGGGTCGATATTTATTTTAACTCCCTCTACCCGGCGAAATAATTTATCAAATTTTCTGTTATCAGACGATTTCATAATGATTAAGAGACCACGTTTGTTGTGATGGGTTTAATGAAGCGTATATCAAAACATTTGAGTTCGAAAAGGCCATTCAGAGCTGAGTTATGGCGTCTGAAGATGGGAAGAATGTAGAAAACATGTCATCCTGCTGAAAGGTTTTACCGTGCCAAGGTCAAGACAACGGTAGTATTCTATGTCCAGCTAACCACAAACGATTTATTCAGATGAAAGTGAGTCGTAAAAGTTTGACAGTTATAGTACTGTCACCATTAGCCCTCTCGTGTTCGGGACGACTCTAGTACTGCTTGAAAAAAAAATCCTAAATTCATTGAAAGATATAAGGATGACAAGGAAAGCCAGAAACAATAGATAAACAAATCACAGCAAGAAGAGAACATTTGGTATGAGTGTAGTCGTTCCATACCCATTACGAAAATTCACAAGTAACAAGAGTTTTAAGTGCACAGTGTGTACTGTACTAATGGGTACAGAAATCTGAATATCCTCCCATCCCAAATGCTCTCTTGTTTAATTTTTCATTTCTTGTTATTGCATTTTTTTCATCTCTGCGTCCTAACATTCATTTTGGAAAAAAAAAAAAAAGTGTATTCTGTTTTATCTTTTTGTGGAAGTTAGCTATCAAATGCACGTTCGGTATACTTTAAAACGACTACAGTCTGTACGATAATGGCCACCAAGATTTCTCGTCTATTAGGAGTAAAATGTTGACGGGGAATAGCGCAACTCATATCCTTGGCGTTTTACAGTTTCTGAGGAGAGGTCTGAGTGCCAGAGAATGTTTCCAGGCTGTAACTCGCGTAATGAAGCTAGCATGCTGCTCTAAGGGCGCCTCCACACGAAGGCCGGAACCAGACTTATTCTGGCGCGAATTGTCCGATTATGTACGTTAGGGGTAACGTTGGAATAAGAACACCTAGTTTCACTGATTCACATTCTTACTATAATGCTTTTCACTGTTACCTGCATCATGTCTGACAATGAGAAATAGTGAGCAGAACATGGGTAAATGAAACGAAGTGTTCGTAATCCAACTTTAACTCCGACCTTAACGACCGGAAAATTTGCGTCAGATTAAATCCAATTCCGATCATGGTGTGGCGGAGCCTTTAGCATGAAAAGAAACATAGGCTGTTAGAGGAGCATTGTTGCGTAATACTCACGTGTACATTTTTTAGTTTTGGACTTAAAGCTGAAACTGAATAAGTGAACGCAGGAAGGGAAACTGTAATTGATATTCTTGTCATCGTATTTCGTGACTCGTTGATGGTTTGTGGGGGTTCTGCTAGTAGCTTTGGATTTAAACAGTGAGGTCCTTTTAGTTCATATACATACATATGTGTTTCCTGAGTTTTGGCGTGCGTGCCCCTTTACACTGTGCATGGGACACTGTTTTGAACCTTTACCATCCCGACCCACTACTCGCTGATATTCCAGCAATCTCCTGGCTGTATAATTCAGCTGACTGTAAGAACATGAGAATGTTAATACTGTCATCATTAATTCTCTCGTTGTCTGGAAAACTTTTATTTTTCTATTCCAGTCAGCGCTAAACGATATTATGATGGTATGGGTGAAAGTATGAAACTAAAGGAATTAATGCTGTTACCATCCTCCTTCACATGGTATATGCAACTCTTGCTAAGGACAGACGATTTTATTCAGCTACGTGAGTCTTAGGAGCCTCAGAATGTTAATTTTACCCCCAGACGATACTACTCAAGCTAAGACCTGTAATAGTCAAATGTTGGCTATTTTTAAGCGACAAAAGGCGAAGAAAAACTGTGATACTTCATGGCTGAGATGACACGAACAAGTGATTTATTACACACACACACACACACACACACACACACACACACACACACACACACACACACACACACACACACACACACACCAGTCCAATGCAATAAAGCGCATAAAAAGAGATTGGGGACAGGCAGAGAGTACAGATAGAAAGGAAGGTCAGATACAGATACAGAGTGAAGAGATAGAGAGAGAGCACAGACACAGAGAGATCACAGACAAGGAAAGACCGCAGACACTGGCAGAACACTGACACAGGAAAAGCAGAAATATAGAGGACACACATATTAGACAAAAAACAAACATGGTAGTTAACACTGCTGCAGAGATACCGGTACAGAGAGAGCGCTTGCATGGAGAAGACAGCAACAGAAGCTAAGATACAGAGAAATCTGAGACAAAGAGAGGGTACAAATACAAAGAGAGCACAGATAGGGAAATATAAGAAAGAAAGAGAGGAGACACACAAAGACATCAAAGATACTGAGTGAGAACAGGTACCGAGAGAGCACAGATATAGAAAGAACAAGAACGTAGAGCGTGCATAAACATAGATACAGCGCAAACAGAGAGAGAGAGAGAGAGAGAGAGAGAGAGAGAATCACAAAGGCAAAATTCTATACGGTATGTCACAGCCAGCGTGTGACTGTTGGATATGTAGATTCATTTTCATGCATCAATGTTTCATTAGTTCTCGAGTCGGTATTAAAGTTAAGTTCATTTTCCCAATAGGAGGTGAGGAGGGATTTCACCAGCTTCGAGTCGGCAGTCACCTGGCAGCCCTGCCCTTGCTCGGACTAACCACCACCGCCACGAGTGTCTAGTGCAGCTGTATACCGTTCCGTGTGATTCTACTTTGGAATCGAGTGCAATTGAATTTATTTGAGAAATTGTTGCAGTGCTGTGAATCAGTGATGATTTCAATTTATTTAGTAAGTTAATGGCTGCGGTCAGTGAGGAACAGAAAGGTTACGGTCGGTGGCGGGAAGGTGTGTGGTGGTCCGAGGCTGGGCCGTGCTCCAGTGACTCCCGACTCAATCATTCCTTCATTATTAACTTTAACTTAACGTTAATATACAAATTTATTTGATATTCTTGTAATATGCATTTAAGACTCTGTTTCTGCTTAAGTATACTGACTTTTAATAAGAATAACGAACTTTGAGGTTATTAATTGTCTGAGGTACCTTTAACAATGGCAGAGGTGAAGTGCTGGTTTGAAGTTACCCGACATTAAAGACAAGTAATTTATTTGATTGTAAATATTGTGAATATTTGTTTTGAATATATAGATATGAAAACTTTACTTTGTTTGATGATACCTGTGTTTGCCTGGTCAGTAAGGATTTAGTGTGCAATGATGCAAAGAACCTTATAAAACTCTATTGATAATATTTCTGGGGAGCATATTACTGCTCGGTTAAGAGTTTTATGACAATTTGGCGACCGTGACAGGACCAGGCTTACGCAGGTATTATTTGGGTTATTCTAATTTAGTATTTGTTATTTACTATGTCTACAAAAGAATTATTAGATTTAGGTCGTGAATTAGGTTATGAGGGTGATCAACTACACGCGTTTATACGTGAAGAACAAGCACGTGAACGTGAAGATCGACAACGTGAACGTGAAGATCGACAACGTGAACGTGAAGATCGACAACGTGAACGTGAAGATCGACAACGTGAACGTGAAGATCGACAACGTGAACGTGAAGATCGACAACGTGAACGTGAAGATCGACAACGTGAACGTGATGATCGACAGCGTGAACATGAGGCACGTGAACGAGAAATTGCACACGCAAAAGAAATCCAGGAGCGTGAGGAGCGCGAACGTGAATGGCAGAAACAGGAACGTGAACATCAGGAACGCGAACGTGAGCGGGAACGTAAACATGAACGTGAAGAACGTGAACGAGAGGCCAGTGAACGTGAAAAGGATAGACAATTCCAGCTCGAGCATGCTAGACTACAGGCAATGAATAGGCATGACTCTATTGTTAATACAGCACCACCTGGTGTTCGAGCGAAAGGTCCGCAGTTACCAGTGTTCGATGATGAAAACGACGATATAGATGCCTATCTGCGCCGGTTTGAGTTGTTTGCGAAGACTGCCGGTTGGCCAAAAGAATCATGGGCGGTCCTTATGGGTTCATACTTAAAAGGAATTGCCTTAGAAGTGTACTCTCGTTTAGGTCAAGATGAGGTGGGGGATTATGAGAAGGTTAAAAAGGCATTACTGCTTCGGTTTGAATGTACAGAGGAAGGTTTTAGACAGAAGTTTCGTTCAGCTCGTCCACAACGTGGTGAAAATGTGGCTCAGTACTTAACTCGCCTGCGTAACTTCCTTAACCGGTGGATTGAACTATCGGAGCACTGTGAAAACTTATGAGAGTGTAACGAACTTATTTATCTCGGAGCAATTTCTGAAAATGTGTGGTAAACCTTTACAAATGTATATTCGTGAGAAAATGCCTCTTTCTTTCGATGACATGAGAGAGAAGGCAGAGAGGTATGCCACCGCCCACGGAGGATTGTACCAGAACGCCCGGACCAATAGCCAGCACACCCACAAAGGTCAGGAAGCAACCAAGGACGATGGAGACTTCAAACGAGCAGGAAGGTCTGCTTACACTACAACTTTTGGTAAGGGGGTGCAATGTTATAAGTGCAACAAAGTTGGCCATAAATCCTATGATTGCCCTACCAAATCAAGATATAATGACAGTAAAGAGAAAGAGGGATGTATGTGCGCATGCAGAAGTATTGGGCTGTGGACATGTTGTAGAGGTGGTGAGTGCACTAGCAGCCATGCCAACTACACGAGGTACTATGTGTGGTAAGGAGGTGGAGGTACTACGAGACACAGGCTGTAGTACAGTGGTAGTGAGGAAAAGCTTAGTAACACGGGAGTGCTTAACAGGGAAACATTGTTTAGTTAAGCTGATAGACTCCCAAGTGTGCAAGTATCCCTTAGCTGAAATCACCATAGTCTCCCCTTACTATTCTGGTAGAGCTGTCGCTGTGTGCATGGAGACTCCTATATATGACCTCATAATTGGCAACATTGCAGATGCTACACCGCTCGTTGATAATGATCCTTTTAAGGAAAAGGTTGTCAGTGCTGTGGTGACCAGGGCAGCAGCGAAGCACACCTCCCGACCACGACAGACACTACGAAGTTTTGACCTAACAGACCAGCTACGGATGACTCCAGCCGACATGAAGAAGGCACAGGAAGAGGACGTCACCCTGGAAGCGATGGTTTGAGAAGGCCCAGGATGGAAAGTGGTTAGACAAGAAGGGTAAGGCAAAGGTAATTATGGAAAATGGACTATTATATAAGATATATTATGGTGATGAACGAGAATTCAAACAACTAGTCTTGCCCGCTAAAGTAAGAAGTGCAGTAATGAAAGTAGGACACGAATGCATGTTTGGAGGACATCTTGGGGCTAGTAAGACTTTAGGAAGACTTCAGCAAGATTTTACCTGGCCAGGAATGGGAGAAGATGTTCGTCGACACTGTCAGTCATGTGATATATGCCAAAAGACTATACCTAAGGGTAAGGTTGGGAAAGTACCATTAGGAGAAGTACCCATTATTGATATACCGTTCAAGCGTGTGGCCGTAGATATTATAGGACCCATACAGCCTAGGAGTGAGAACGGGAACAAATATATTTTAACACTGGTAGACTATGCTACCCGTTATCCTGAAGCCACAGCATTACCCAACATCGATACTGAACAAGTAGCAGAGGCCCCAATGACCATGTTTTCCAGAGTGGGAGTGCCTGAAGAACTGGTTTCAGATAGAGGGTCGCAGTTCACCTCAGGAATGATGGATGAGGTTCGACGTCTACTGTCGATCAAGCACCTTCCTACGACACCATACCACGCAATGGGAAACGGCCTGGTGGAAAAATTCAACGGGACCGTGAAGAGTATGCTCAAGAAGATGTGTGCCGAACAGCCCTCATCCTGGGACAGGTACCTGCCGGCAGTGTTATTCGCGTACCGTGAGGCGCCCCAGGTAACCCTTGGTTTCTCACCCTTTGAACTGTTATATGGAAGGACAGTCAGGGGACCAACCAGTATTCTGAGGGAACTGTGGGATAGAGAAAAGGAGGGAGAAGTTCGCACCACATATCAATATGTTTTTGAATTGAGGGAGAAGTTAGAAGAAACTTGCCAGCTTGCTCATGAGAACTTAAGGAAGTCACAAGCCAGATATAAGTACTACTATGACAAGAAAGCTAAAGATAAGAAATTTAAGGTAGGAGATCAGGTATTGCTCTTATTGTCAACTGCCCACAACAAACTCTTATTGCAGTGGAGAGGACCTTACAAAGTTGTGGCACTGAAGGGTGGAATGGATTACATAATTACCATAAATGGCAAGAGCAAGACATTCCATGCTAACATGTTGAAGAGGTATGTCTCTAGGCCTGATGATTCCAAGGTCAGTGCAGCGGTGTGTTCTGCAGCTGTAGTGGAATGTGAGGAGGATGCCGACCTACACAAGCTGATACTACCGAGCCTGGATAGGAAGGAAACTTGGAAGAACGTGCACATCAGCCAGGACCTGACTTCAAATCGACAGCAGGAAGTAAATGACTTATTACTTAAATATGATGACGTAATGTCTGATATACCTGGCCGAACGTCAGTCATTGAGCATCAGATCAACTTGACTAATGAAGAAGTAGTCCGTTCAAAACCCTATAAGATACCTTATGCATTAAGAGCTCAAGTCAAACAAGAAATAGATGATATGTTAAAGATGAAGATAATTGAACCATCTAACTCCCCATACCCACTCCCATGGTTGTTGTTAAGAAACCTGATAACTCTAACAGAATTTGCCTTGACTTCAGGAAATTAAACAACCTTACTGTGTTTGACAGTGAACCAATGACTGACCCAGATCAGATATTTGCAAGTATTGGTGGTAATAACTTTTTCAGCAAGATCGATCTCAGTCGTGGTTATTGGCAGGTACCCTTAGAGGAGGGAAGTAAACAGTATACCGCCTTCCCCACAGATAAGGGTCTGTTTCAGTTCACTGTATTAGCTTTTGGATTAGTTAATGCCCCAGCAACTTTTAACAAGTTAATGCGTTCAGTATTTAAGGGTGTTTCTGGGGTTCATCACTATTTGGATGACATTCTAATTGTGTCTAAGACCTGGACTGAACATCTGCAGATACTTGGGAATGTACTGGATAGACTTCAAAAGGCAGGATTAACGGCAAGACCTACTAAGTGCCACCTTGGTATGCACAAATTAGATTATCTGGGACACACAACTAGTGGAGAGACCATGTGGCCAATGGCTGATAAGGTGGAGAAGATAGTCAACGCGCCTGTACCCACCACTAAGAAAGGACTGAGGTCATTTTTGGGGTTAAGTGGCTACTACAGAAAATTCATCCCGCACTACGCAACCATAGCATCTCCTTTGACTGAACTAACCAAGAAGACTCAACCGAATAAGCTCGAGTGGAGAGACGAACATGACTATGCTTTCAGGCGCTTAAAAAACCATATTTCCACAAAACCTGTTCTTGTTCTCCCAACCTACAGCAGGAGTTTGTGTTACGCACCGACGCCTCAGGCAGTGGTCTTGGAGCCATACTACTGCAGGAGCGGGATGGACGGATGTGGCCAGTCGCGTATGCCAGTCGCAAGCTGCAGCCACGTGAGAGGAATTATGCCGTCATAGAAAGGGAATGTTTAGCGTTAGTCTGGGGTGTTCAGAAGTTTTCAGTATATCTTTATGGTAGGCAATTCATTCTTGAGACTGATCACAAGCCCCTTTCCTACTTACAGACTTCTAAGCCTTTAAATGGCAGACTAATGAGATGGGCTCTGATATTGCAGCCATATGTCATGAACATAAGATTTATTAAAGGATCTGATAATGTAGGAGCTGACTACCTTAGTAGATTAGGAGAATAATGGTGTTGATATATACTTTGCATATTAATTTTCCGGGTGATATTCATTCATGTTGAAATAATTTACTTTAAGGGGAATTGTAATTTGTATGGGTTAATATTAATTGGTACAACACCTGTAATTAGATATATCATGACTATAAATTGATAAGAAAATATATTTTCTTACTTAACGGGGGAGGTTTGTCACAGCCAGCGTGTGACTGTTGGATATGTAGATTCATTTTCATGCATCAATGTTTCATTAGTTCTCGAGTCGGTATTAAAGTTAAGTTCATTTTCCCAATAGGAGGTGAGGAGGGATTTCACCAGCTTCGAGTCGGCAGTCACCTGGCAGCCCTGCCCTTGCTCGGACTAACCACCACCGCCACGAGTGTCTAGTGCAGCTGTATACCGTTCCGTGTGATTCTACTTTGGAATCGAGTGCAATTGAATTTATTTGAGAAATTGTTGCAGTGCTGTGAATCAGTGATGATTTCAATTTATTTAGTAAGTTAATGGCTGCGGTCAGTGAGGAACAGAAAGGTTACGGTCGGTGGCGGGAAGGTGTGTGGTGGTCCGAGGCTGGGCCGTGCTCCAGTGACTCCCGACTCAATCATTCCTTCATTATTAACTTTAACTTAACGTTAATATACAAATTTATTTGATATTCTTGTAATATGCATTTAAGACTGTTTCTGCTTAAGTATACTGACTTTTAATAAGAATAACGAACTTTGAGGTTATTAATTGTCTGAGGTACCTTTAACAATGGCAGAGGTGAAGTGCTGGTTTGAAGTTACCCGACATTAAAGACAAGTAATTTATTTGATTGTAAATATTGTGAATATTTGTTTTGAATATATAGATATGAAAACTTTACTTTGTTTGATGATACCTGTGTTTGCCTGGTCAGTAAGGATTTAGTGTGCAATGATGCAAAGAACCTTATAAAACTCTATTGATAATATTTCTGGGGAGCATATTACTGCTCGGTTAAGAGTTTTATGACACGGTACATACAATAAATACAATCGATGCACTGTAATGACAGATACAAGGAAATTTTTTCACACGCACGCACGCACGCACGCGCGCGCAAGTGCGCGTGCGTAATGGGTCTAAATGGAGGTAATACAAACTAAGAATATGGATATAGGAAGATGACCGGTGCACAGATGATTTAAAATTTTCTCCAACAATAACAACAACAACAACTACTACAACAACTACAACGGCTTCAATAATAACAATAATTGCTGCAATAACAAAGTAAACAATCGTAGCTCTCATATACCTGGAACCGAACGACGTAAATGTTAAATTTATTTTGGTTTAATGCTTATGTTTCCTAATTGAATGCATACATTTCCGGAACAAGAGGAATGTTGCCTGGTACTTAATTGGATCAGTGTTTGTTTTGTCTAGTGTGTGTGTGTGTGTGTGTGTGTGTGTGTGTGTGTGTGTGTGTGTGTGTGTGTGTGTGTGTGTGTGTGTGTTCGTGCGTGCGTGCGTGCGTGTGTGTGTGTGTGTGTGTGTGTGTGTGTGTGTGTGTGTGTGTGTGTGTGTGTGTGTGTGTGTGTGTGTGTGTGTGTGTGTGTGTGTGATGCTGGACACTGGTGTCTGCAGGCAGTCATGTGAACTCTCTCAGTGTGATGCCTGAAATGTAATCAGTGGGGGACTGACGCGAAGTAATGATGTTGATGATTATTATTGACTTGGCAGTGGCAAAGATGATGATGATGACAAATGATGTCGACAGAGAAGACTATTAACGAGAGAGAGAGAGAGAGAGAGAGAGAGAGAGAGAGAGAGAGAGAGAGAGAGAGAGAGGTAGTAGGGAGGAAGACAGGAAGAAAGTATGTGGGAGAGAGAGACAGAGTGGAGGATAACTAAGGAAGCCAAATAGCAATAAAGTTAATAGTCTTTTCCAAATTGTTATAGGGTAGTATATAATTAATGTAATTACCTGGTATGCCAAAAAAGGTCAACAAAGCAAGAAGTTTTTACTTTTGCATTGACTTTTCCAGCCGAAGCAGACAACAAAAAATGAGGATTATCGTTAGTCATGGGAAAGCTGCCACGTATACTTTACTGAATTACGATTAGTGGAATTATATTGTTTATTGTACTGTTCTGAAGTGGAAATAATACCAAGTTAACATTACGTACCCAGTAATGTTGTTCTGTGGCTGTGTCCTCCGTGTATTATAATGCTGGAACTGCTATTCTTATGAAATATTTTTCAGGAGTGAACATGCCCAGCTGGGGTTAAACTCCAAATATTTATCCAAGCGATTTTAAAATTTTCGTACTGTATCACAGTTTACTCTCTTGGAAGGCAGTTTGTCCCATACGAGTATATTAATAAGATTATCGAAGAATAAATGCATTGCATCATTGATTGGAAACGTTTACCAACAGATTTTTTTACCACAACCTCTAGTATAATTGATCTCTTGAGAAGTTTTTTTCGTTTCTAATCTTATGCTCTGTGTAGATTCTCTGCTTGGATTAAAACTCCTCGTAGTCTATGCCTAATTACGACAAACAAAATCAGCTCATCGACAAGCGTTCCTCGCTTGACTTAATTCTCAATTCATGGATCATTTTTGTTACCCTTCATTGTACTCACTCGTCTGTTTCATTTAAGTTGTGTAATAAGGTTTCCAGGACTCCACACAATACAGCAAGTGAGGCCATACAGGGAAATTGCCTCGTATAGAAGATGGGGATAATATGTTCCAATTTATATTCGGATGTTTTATCTAAAAATCCAATAAATTCGTTGACTTTCTTAATAACCGTTGTACACTGTTCGTTTCGTTTAGAATAATTTGGTATAATTCCTAAATCTTTTTGTAATTTATATCAGCAATCGTAATAGTCATCTTAGGACAGGTGGTTTTTTCATTTTCACTATCAGTGTTAGCCACATTGCACTGATTTAAAATGAAATCCGTCCACTTTTGTTAAATAGTTGATCAAGACCACTCTAAATCGTCTGGACGTGAGAAGGGAGCTGGGAAGTGGAAAAGAAGGAAGTGGCGATAGTGAGGGCCAGAGCTGGAGAAAGGCTGATGAAAGGGAAGTGGGTAGGGAATAGAGGGAGGAGAAAAAATGGTGAGGGAAAGAGGCGGGTTGGTAAGCAAGGGAGAGCAGGGGTATGGATAGGAGGACTGGAGGATAATTACGTGAAAGCAGCTGTGTGAAAGCTATATTACTTAGACTGTGGCTAATACTACCTAGTACGTAGCCTACCAGTTCTTAATGCAATCATCACTTGTTCTGTTTTATTATGCTCTTAATATACTAATGTACTGATGGATATTCTCGCGCAATCACCCGATTCTAACGAAAAGAGCTTCATATGAAAAGAGGGATCAGAGACACGTCCACTGTGAAAGATTACAAGTATACACAATTATATACTGAGCTGTTTGAGACCCATCCCACGCCTTACATCACTCACACCACCAACCTACCTAGCCACTAATCATCTCCACAAACAATCCAGTGAATTCATCCCAAATTAAACTGCCACCATCTTTAGCAAACTGTATTCGTAACACACCAAGTGGGAAGGTAAACGCTATTACAAATGGGACTTTCGGTAGCAGGACAATGATGATTATAACTATCATGTTCAAAAAGGGAGAATATCGTCAAGTGATGAAATGTAAGTGTTAATTATTACCAAAGATGCTCACAGTAAGTGGACAACGATAAAAATGGTTGACCTTACTGCAGGATGAATAGTAGCCGGGCAGTCTACCGGGTTCCGTGTAGGATCCTGTCTTGCCACATCTCTCCTCCAAACCTTGAAACCGACACCACATCCAGGGGACGAACGTCCACGTTCACTTGCGTCCTTCGTAATCAGGTGAACTCACACACACACACACACACACACACACACACACACACACACACACACACACACACACACACACACACACGCACACGCACACGCACACGCACACGCACACGCACACGCACACGCACACGCACAAAAACCAAAAAAAAAAAAAAAAAGAATTCCTTTGCCATATTCCAACCGACAACAGGGAGTGTTACTGAATAAGAGGGGGTATATGGCCAAGGCAGATAAAGCAACCTTTCCGTGTCAACATATTAACATCGACACCGGCTACGCACCAAAAACGAATTTATCTCAAGGAACATCAGGCTCAGGTACAAATGTAATTGGTTAATTTCTAAGCATATTGGATAGGACTGCACATAACAATAAGAGTATCGAATGCCTAAATGACTGATCTTAAAAAAAAAAAAAAAAAAAACCACGACAATAACACTACTCGATGTCTGAGTCAGTTTGAAAACCTGTTATAATTGACCTCTGAAGTCTGTTCAGTGTGTTGCAAGTCGTCTCAAACTGCTACCGGTTCAATTTAACCAGCTGGAATATACAAATTCAGTTTCACTTGTCTATTGTATATATATATATATATATATATATATATATATATATATATATATATATATATATATATATATATATATATATACATATATATATATATATATATATATATATATATATATATATATATATATATATATATATATATATCTGTCTGCCTGTCTGTCTGTATACCTATTTATCTTTCTGTCTGTCCGTCTGTCTATGTCTATCTGTCTATCTTAATACCTACCTACATATATATATATGTGTGTGTGTGTGTGTGTGTGTGTGTGTGTTTGGAAAGAGGAAATGAACGCGCATATCTCGAAACCCAAAGGAGATATCAAGCTGATTTTTTTTTTTTTTTTTTTTTGTACACACTCCTAGCGTCATGGGGAAGGCTTTTAGGTATAACTCATCAAACTCTTTTATCTTTGAACTTTTGGTCGATGTTTCCTACATCGAGTTTTACATTAAACCAATTATTTTTATGCAAAAATAAATAAGTAAATAAATAAATCCGTGATACCAAAGTAATGAAACAGAAAAGTGCAAGATTAGATGCTGCTGGAGTTTTACTACTGGGTCTTTGACGGCCAAATCGGATTTTACTGATTTTGTGGCTGTCGGATTGTCATAGCCGGATTGTGTCATAACCAATTTTGTTACTACCGGACTAGAGAAGTGTTTTCTTGAATTCTATGCTGTTTTCAAAGCATGCACTTCACAATTTTGTCAAAATCTTCTGAGTTTGTTTCACGTTGAAAGGAATCCAGTTGCCAATCAAGTCTTGATTTGCCATGTCTATCAGTCAGGACCAGGGACAGTCAATGAAAAGAAGTGAGACTCTTCTTGGAATCAGCATGTTTTTCTCATATGTTGATTGTTTAAGAGTTGGAAAACAAGCAAATCTAAGTTTATGCACTTGATGGAAAGAACATAAATGTAATCTATCATGAAGCTCTCCAGTATAATGAAGCTTTGGTAGATCGGGTATGGTACTGCATGTCGACTGCCCAACTGTGAGTTTGGAATGCACACATGAATATTTGCGACATCATTCACATCTATTCAAACATTCAAGTTTCCATTGCAAAGATTTAGTGGGTATCCAGAGAACTTAACTGGCCGCCGTAGGCTGCTTTTAGCATCGGATAAATCTGAGAGCCTAAGTTCCTCACTGCAGACTTAGGCTAGTATCTATCTAACTATTTATCTATTTATCTATCTGTCTATCTATCTATATCTATCTCTCTCTCTCTATCTATCTATCTATATGTATCGAGAGAGAGAGAGAGAGCGAGAGAGAGAGAGAGAGAGAGAGAGAAAGAGACAAATAATCAGCATAGGTAGTAGGAAAACCTAATACAACCAAAGTCAAGAAATATTCAGAAAAGACACTCGAGCTTATGAAAGAAAACGAAAGGAATTAAATTAAGAACAAAGAAAGACGAAACAGAACGAGCAAAATGAAATAAGCTTATCAACAAGAAACAGAGGGGAAAAAAAAAAGGAGAAACATGGATCAGATTAAAGGAACCATCAAAAAAGGAAAAAGTCTGAAACAGGCCCGAAGTAAAATGACACTAGGAAAGCGATAAATTACATCACTGAAAGACAAAAAACGGTGAAGTTATTATATATAGAGATAAGATGGTGAAGAGAGTTGAAGAACTTTACAAAGAGCTGTATGCATCAAAGACCGCAGTACCAATAACTAACTTTTCAGTTGACACAAGTGAAATACTTGAGGTTACACCAGATGAAGTACATATTTCTCTTAAAAATATGAAAAGACGGAAAGCTCCGGTAGAAGATGGAATAGAAGCAGATTTACTGTTGGATGCAGGAGCAGAAGTGCAAAACAGGCTTGCTCACTTATTTACTCAATGTATAAAAAAGAAAATTTCCAAAACATGGTGTAATGCAATAGTTATTTTACTTTACAAAAAGGGGGACTCAAAAAATCTTAGTAACTATCGACCCATGGCCTTATTATCTGTCATTTACAAACTCTTCACTAAAGTCCTCACGAACAGAATAACAACAAATTTGAAGGAAAACTAACCTCGCGAGCAGGCAGGATTCCGAAGTGGGTATTCGACTACTGATCATCTATACACAATGAATCAGCTAATGGAGAAAACTACAGAATATAGTAAACCATTGTGCTTAGGTTTTGTCGATTACAAAAAGATTTTGGACTCAGAGGAGCACATAGCAATTACGAATTCACTGCGAGAACAAGGAGTGAATGAGAACGTTGTAATGGAGGGAACTGCTACAGTAAATTCACATAATGACTCGAAATTAATTCAAATTGAAAAAGGCATGCGTCAGGGAGATACATTTTCACCAAAATTATTTACAGGAAGTCTAGAAAGTATTTTCAGAAAGCCAGACGGGGAAAACAAAGGAGTGAACATAAATGGAGAAAAGCTAAACCATTTAAGATTTGCAGATGACATTGTCCTAATGTCAGAAACAGCAGAGACATTGCAAGAAATGTTAAATGACCTGAACAGAGAAAGACTCAAACTAGGGCTCAAGATGGACCAGAGTAAAACTAATGTTTAATCCACAAACACCAAAGAGCGTCATCAGAATAAGTGAAGGAAGTGTTGAAGACGTCAAGGAGTACAATTGCTTGGAGCAAATACTAAAATTAACGAAAGATAATGATAACGAAATGAAAAGACGTTTTTACAATTGGATGGAATGCTTTCGGTAAACATAGAAACATTATGAAAAGTAGCTTGCCAGTTTGTATGAAACGAAAAGTATATAACGAATATATAATTCCAGCTATGACGTATGGTTGTGAGACCTGGAAATGACTGAATCGATGGAAAATAAATTAATCCGTTCTCAGACAGCAACGGAAAGGTCAATGTTGGAGATATCTTGAAGAGACAGGAAAATATCAACCTGGGTGAGAAAGCAGACTAGAGTCAAAGATATTATACAAGTTATGAAAGAACAGAAATGGAGGCGTGCAGGCCATGTAACAAGAATAAGGGATAACCAATACAATAAGAGGCTGACTGACTGGACACTAAGAGATTGTAAGAGTAGTAGAAAAAGGCCAGACAGGAGGTGAAGAGATGAGATAGAGAAAATTGTAGGGAAAACATGGCAAAGATTGGCTCAGTCAAGGAATAAGTGGAGAAGGTTGAGGGAGGCCTTTGTTCATCAGTCGACTTCTTAATGGCTGATGAAGATAATGAAGAATATATATATATATATATATATATATATATATATATATATATATATATATATATATATATATATATATATATATATATATATATATTCTGTCTATTGCCAGACGTCTTAATCCCGTAAGGAATGGCCACAAACAAATCGCCTCCATGTCTCTCTGTCCCCCACCATTTCACTGCCCTGCTCCAAGCTGACACCCCCCTCTCTCTTATATCTCTCCACTCCGTCCCTCTATCTCATCATTGGCCTCCCCCTACCTTTCCCCCCCCCTTCCACATCACTCACATACACTCTCCTTGTCAGTCTCTTACTCATTATCCTCTCCACATGGCCAAACCACCTTAATGTGTTTTTCCTAGCGTTTCCTATCACACCCACATCCACACCACAACGCTTCTTCACTTCCTCATCTGTCAGCCTGTCTCTCCATGTGACTCCACATGCTCCTCTCAAATAACTCATTTCCACTGCTTTCACTCCTGACTTCTGTCCCTTCAACAATGTCCAAGCTTCACTTCCATACGTTAGAGTTGGTATCACAATACTGTCATGTAGTAGCTTTTTCACTTCCATGCTCACTTCCCTGTTTGTTATCACTGTTTTCAAGGAACCAGCAACCTTTCTTCCATGCTGCACTCTTTCAAGCATTTCATCCTCTAAACTTCCATCCTTACTCATCACACTACCCAAGTACTTAAACGCACTCACATTTTCTCTCTCTCCAACCCCCAACCCTCGTCCCCTGACCGTCACTGTTAACTGGCAGTCATATATTACTCTGCCCTTTTGCTTAGAAATCTTGGTCACGCGCTTATCAGACAAACTTAACACATCTAGTACGTGTAAAAAATTATAGGACTATTTATAACTGTTTATGCATTGCAGTCAGGAAATATTAAAAATATACTACAAAAATTTTATCTACCAACCCGACTGGCTAGGCCGCACAGCTGTAAGCACACACACACACACACACACACACACACACACACACACACACACACACACACACACTTTCTCAGAGGACTTTTGTAATGATGAATGGCTGATTGTGTTGTGATAGTGTGATACATGTAGTAAATGTGCTGTGGTGGGGGCGGGGGGGCCTGTATTGCAGTGTGGGAAACGTGGATTGATTGTGAGTTGTATTTTGCGGTGGTCATTATATCAGGGAAGGGTGGTGACTGCATCCCGGTCTTGGTAGGTGTACTCTTGGTAGATTAGTTTCTGAGGGATGTATGTTTGGTGGTGGTTCCTGATGAATGCTGTTGGCTATAGTGGTTTTGAGATTTATGTATGTCTGTAATATGTAGTATTGGTTGGAAAAGGGGGGGAGGGGGGTGTTGCTGAGACAGTCTGTGTACAGTAGTGTTGAGTTGTTCGCCTCTTTCTTGTTTGTGGACGGGGGTGATGCGACATGAATTAACAAAGTTGGAATGGACCCTGAGCTGAAGCAATCAAATGGTTATTGATTGGAACCATTTTTGTTTCTTGATGAAGATGATCTCAATTTGTGGTTTTGGTGCGTCGTGTTATTGTCCTTAAGGGTTTGTTTGGTGTTTTTTTAAGTTTAGTCATGTTTTTATTGGTTAGGATTGAGCCCCAGCTTGGCTTTACATAGTTAATGATTTTTCTAGTGAATTATGTGTAACGGTTTTGATGAATTCTTTCTGAAATCCCAGACTAGTGCCTGTGAGTGTATTCAAGGTATCGATTTTAGAGGATGCATTGCACTGATGTTACTTACGTACTCAGAAAAAGTCATGTGCGTCTCCAAAGTAAAATTGTGGGAGCTAGCAGAGGTTTAACAGACATCCTGAGTATAAAAGTTTTGGGGTCCTGATAGTGTAGATATGTGACTGTGAATCCAGAAACAAGAACTCTTAAGTGCTTCACTTGATGCTGTAACTAGGGGGCGCACCGAAAGTTGGTTAGAAATTCAATCTGTAAAACACTTTTAGTACATTAGTCCAATTAATGACAAATGTTTCTTAGAAGGTTACCTTTGAGGAATTGGTCACTGTTAAATGACACATTTGGGGACAAGCTGATTTCCGAGCTGTGTGTAAGTGGCGCCAATATGAGATTTAACCAACATCTAGAGTACAACAGCCAATCGTGGGGAAAGTAGCCTAGATGTAAGCCGGTTAAAGATTATCAACTCTTAAGCGTGATTTGTGGGGACTATGAGTGGGTCAAATGTCACTTTCTATGCGGGCCATGCCACTTTATCATTTAAAGCACAATTTGGAGAATATGAACCAAAACTCAGGACTCCAAAAATACCGTTCTGGGTCTAAACAGTCAGAGGTCTGGGGAATTTTCAGGAAAAGTTTTTATTCTTCATTATGTTGAACATGCTTTCTTTGCACCATCATATGAGAACAAAAATGATTTAAAACAGGTATCCAAGCGACAACTATTATATTATTGCAGTACCACTGACTATCAATCTATCTATCCATCCCAGATGCCTTAATCCCGTAAGGGGTGGCCACAAACATATCGCCTCCATGTGGCCCTCACCCCGCCGTTTCGCAGCCTTGCTCCCAGTTCACGCTCCATTCTCTCATATACCTCTCTTCTCCTTCCCTCCATCTTATCCTTGGCCTCCCCTTCCCTCTCCCCCCCCCCTCCAACTCACTCACATACACTCGCCTAGTTAGTCGCTCGCTCTTCATCGTCTCAACATGGACAAACCACATCAGTGTATTTCTCCTAATCCTTTCTGTCACATCCACATCCACTTCACAAATTTTCTTCGCGTCCTCATTTATAAGTCTCTCTCTCAATGTAACTCCACATGTTCCTTTCAAATAGCTCATTTCTACTTCCCTCACTCTTGACTTGTGTCCTTCCAACAAGGTCCAAGCTTCACTTCCTTACGTTGGAGTTGGTATCACAATATTATCATGCATCGGCTTTTCTACTTCCATGCTCACCTCCCTTATTCTTGTCACTGCTTTCATAGAACCAGCAACCTTTCTTCCTTGTCATACTCTTTCAAGCACTTCACCCTCCAAACTTCCATCCTCACTCATCACACTAACCAAGTACTTAAATGTACTCAAAATTTCCAATTGCTCATCATCCAACCTCACTGTACATTCAATGGCTATGTTTCTCTCGAGTACCATAACTTTACTCTTCCCTACATTCACGTTTAGATTCCGTTTCTTACACACTCTTCCAAACTCATTCACCAAGCCTTGCAGTTCCCCTTCATCTGCACTATACAATACAGTATCATATGCAAACAACAGTAGAAGGAGTTTCCAAATACTGCCCACTCTTACCAGGGCCGCACCCACATCCATTGCTCTACCATGTATCTCATTTTAACCCCTTCCATATACAAATTGAACAACAATGGAGCCATAACATATCCTTTCTTCAGTCCAACATTTATATAGAAAAATTCACTCAGTTCACTATCCACATGCACTGCAGCCTTAGCACCCTCATACATGCTCATCACGGCATTCAACGACATCCCATATACATCATATATAATCGATATTTTCCACATTCCTTGTCCATCCACCCTGACATGGCTTCTCCAGATCCATGAAGACTGCATACAACTTCTTTCTCTTCTCTAGGAACTTATCCACTAAAGACTTAAGAATGAATATCTGATCTACAGAACCTCCCCCCTTCCCAAAAGCTCCCTATTCTTCTCCAAATAATTCATCTGTTATTTCTCTAACTCTGTCAGTAAGTATCCCGTCAAATACTTTTCCTATTACACTCAGAAGACAAGTGCCCATATGATTACCACACACTTTTTCCCCTTTCCCTTTGTACGGAGGAATAATAATACTTGACTTCCAATCCTCCAGGACTCTATCTTCCTCCTAGGTCAATTTGCACAACTTCCATATTCATTCTATTACTGTCTCTTCTCCATGCATCAGCATTTGCATTTCACTAGACACTCCATCAATTCATGGGGCTTTCCCCGTTTTGATTTTGTTTTATTGCTTCTACTACTTCAATACAAGTGATCTCTTCCTCCCGTCTCACCTCCTTCTTTCTCCCCACCCATTCACCGGCTACTTATATTCGCACTATTTTCATTTTCTGTGTTTAGCAGTTCATTAGAGTGTTCTCTCCATCTGCTCACTTTTTCTCCCCTCACCATTCGCTTTCTACCATTTTTACCTTTCACTCCCTTGTTAACTTCTTTACCACCCTGTCTAACTCTCCTTTTCCTCATTCCAGAACATTTTCTTGCATTCCTTCCACTTTACACTCAAATTCTTTCCAAATTCCTCATCCACTTCCTTCGTACCCTCCCTTACCAATCTTTTTATCTCTCTTCCTGTCTACATATACTCGTAACTCTCTCTTCCCGTCTACACATAACTCTCCCTTCTGTCTCTCAACTTCCTCCACGCCCCTGCTTTCCACTCACTCACTATATGCTTTCTTCTTTTGCGCCACAGTTTGTCTCACTTCCTCATTCCATCATGCTGCCCCTTGCACCCTTTTTCGCCTTCTCTTCACCCCACACACCACGTCACATGTTTCAGACATCTTCTGAGAATATCTTGCACACTCCTTCCACCTCCCCCATCAGCTCCAAATCGTATATACCCATTTGCACATTGCACTTCTTTCTTATATTTTGCCTACTTCCATCCTCTTGCAACCATTCTTCCCTCTTTGTATGGACTACTACCTCCTATCGTTCCCTACTTCCATTCCTCCATTGCATTTGAACCTTGTCCTTCACCACCACCAACTGGTGGTCAAAAAGTCCACTCCCCCAACTTTTGTACACTCTTGCATACCTTAACTGCCATCTCATTCTGTCATCCACACACACGTAATCAGTTATTGCCTTCCGTTCATTCAGTTCACCACCTGCCCTTCTCATCATTCGCCACATATACCTGTGGATCCTTTTACTAAAGAGGGTATTGGCTACCACCATCCCCCTCCAAGCACAAATGTCCACTAATGCACTGCCATTCTCATCCTTTTCTGCAGGCACACGCCACTCACCATCTGCTCCATCCACCTCCACTTTCTCTGCTTTTCCATATATATCTCCAGTCAAAAACACTCTCTCATTCCTTTCAAACTTTTCCATGCATGCTTCCACAGTAGCCCAAAACTCTACTTTCAGTCTGCTTGCACAGTCTTGCGTTGGTGCATATACACACACAATCACTCACATTTGTAGCCCTACTTTCAGTTTTTGCCACACAATCCCTGAGCCAACTGATCGATACTCTCTAATATTCTC
Source organism: Coenobita brevimanus (assembly GCF_032717465.1). Classification (NCBI taxonomy): domain Eukaryota; kingdom Metazoa; phylum Arthropoda; class Malacostraca; order Decapoda; family Coenobitidae; genus Coenobita; species Coenobita brevimanus. The sequence goes on from NC_136958.1 coordinate 17,596,340, forward strand.
CTTTTGTCTCTTGCAGACAACAATATATACTCCCTCTTTTGCCCTCTCTTTCTCACCTACTCCCGTACATATACCCCATCCATACTGCCACTCTCTCACCTCCCTATTTAGTCTCAGATATTCAACATACGTCCACTTTTGCACCCTCAAGCACCTGGACGACCTCTCTCTCTCTCTCTCTTTCACCTCATCATTCACACCCTTTATTTCCATGTCGCAATCCCTGTCACGTCTTTTGATCAGTCCTTAGTCGTCACCAGTCGGCCAGTTCTGGTCCGAGGCTTCTTGTTTGTATTTTTGGTTAGTTCTTTTCCAGGAAGGTGCACCAACCCTCCGCCAACCCACTTGTTGACACGTGGGAAACGCCCTAATATTGAGTGCTGCAACACTAAGTGGGTGGATGATGGACGCCCCCACCAACCACAGATTCTATTGACAATACTGAATAATACAGACACTTCAAAATCTAAATCACTATTTCCTTGATTTGACACCCTTAGCATTATCATCTACATTCAGTTGCAACAAAACATTAAAGTGCTAATCTATACATGTGTAAGTAGCCTACTAAGTGATGATTAAAGCTTCTAAATATTTTTTAAATATACATAGCCATTAGTCTCATTCCTGTGAAGTTCATTCTGGCCTAGCTGACCTCAACCTCCTTCCTCTGAACTACCCTCCTCCCTATCAGATGATGATCCAGTCCTCGCTTCATCTGACTCACTATCCTATTCATGTCTTTTGTCCTCTGGCACTAGGGCATCTGGGAGATGCTGGTACTCAAGCAGATTGCCCATAATCAACATTAACGAAATTCCGCCCTGTTTCAACATCAGGGTCCTGATTCAGGGTAAGGTGGTCAGCTTCTGTCCACATCTTTGCCACAAATGCAGTATGGCATATATGGAGCTTCATCTATGATTCGCAATGAGAAAGTGAACTTGCATCAGTCCCTTTAAGTTTAGCCAATGGATTCTTGCCCCTCATCTTTGGGTCATAGCAACTGACAAACTTTTGGTACCTGTGCTTATTAAGGGACACTGCATCCTTAGCTGCCCCATGGATGAATGTTGTGTATCTTAGTAGACTCGTTTGACAATCAGCAGACAATTGACCTTGTGCCATTTCAGCAAATGTGGCTTGCACATCTGAAGACTTGGTCAACTTCTCATATGGTTTTGTTTTTCTTTCACGAACAAGGGCTGATGTATAGTCAGAATCTCTAAAGGACCCTAGTTTCCTGGCTAAGGCAGTGATGTTGGTGAAACACCTGGTATTTCTTGCAGTTGTTTCAACATCCATCCAGAGGCCTTCAGGGATCCTTTTAGAGTGGTAGATGAGAATGACTGCAGTATCTGTTCTGATGCTCTTATGACAATGTGATGGTCTGGGTCAGCAGCTGCTTTTGCATGCAGTACAATGTCTGCTTCCTGGTGATTTCATGTCACATCCTCAACAACTTCTCGTCTCATGGCCCCATCGTTTGTACTAAAGTGGTAACTTCACCTGGAAATCAAGGTACAGATAAACTTCCATGAATTGGCAAATATGCAGGGTCCTGCCATTCATCAGCAAGAAAGAGGTAACTGTTTCTTGAAGGAGCTTGATTTCAGAGCTTCACTCATGTCCCTTTGGGATTCGCTCTTGTTGTGGCCTTTAGATGGGACTTATCCTCTCTGTAATCCCCTCATGTCCTTTTTTAGCAACCTTCAATGGTAGTTCAGGATAATCATCAAATATCAGGTGAATTCTACCAGCTGGCGACTCAAGCGAATGTATAAGAATGGTTCTCGGTATACCTCAATATACTGTTGGTAGGTCAGGTGGCAAAACATGCAGAAGAAATTGGCCATCTAGTATACAGCAATCGATTCTTTCTGGCATGGCTCCATTCATATCATGTCTTGATCGTCTTCTCTAGTTGGTTCTGTAAGTTACTTTTATCCGTCTTTACTAGAGCTTCATCTGGGGTGCTCATCGCCAGTGAGACAAGTGTCAGTGGATACTGAAATGCATGTTGCAGATCAAGCTCAGTCTTCACAGCAAGGACCAGGAGCCTACCCATTAGATCTCTTATTCATTTCATGCTGCCTATCTTCTTGTCTTGAATTCTGCGATTTGCTGCACCCCCATCAGCAAAAGTTTTCAGCTTTACCTTCTCTCTGCTGCTTTCGAATCGGTTGGGATTATTGATGCAGGCTTCTTTGAACTGTTCATATTCTGTCCTGCTAGTTGAAGGAACACTAAGGAGGCTTTCTTTGATGTTATCATGTACAGATCTTCCTGTGCTGATGTTGTATAGTGTGTCAGACAAGTCACTGAGAGAGAATAGGTTGGAGGTGTCTTCAATATGCTTGACAAGCTTCTCCATATCCTTGTTTTACCACTTGATGTGCTTAGATTGTAGTTCAACCACTGCATCCTCCTTATGAACTAACCCCACCATATACTGGAGTTGTTAGATGAAGGATGCACGTGTGGACTTCGTAATCACCCACCTCAGACGTGTACCATAGTTGTTTGTGAAAGAGGTGATCCCAGTCAGTCTTGATGCAGCATTGGCAATGATGGTCTGTTCAAGAGTCAGGTCAACTGGAGAGCGGCTGAAAGGGTGACTGGTTCTGCAGATAGTGAAGAGGCCTTGTTCAGACCTTGTTCAAGTATCTGCTTAAGGCCAGGATGAATGTCATCCATACCGAGAAAATCCAAATGGTATTTAGCAAGCCAGCGAGCATAGGTGATGTGACTGACGGCTAAAAAACCGATCAATCATGGATGTCAGAGTGAAGATAAAGAGATCAAAATTGTTGGTATTATGGCTCGCTCAAACTGGTGGTACAGTCGTATGCAGTCTATGTACAGGATCCAAAAGCGTGCAATTGCCCCATGAGCACGTTCTGGTCTGATTTGTTTACTCATCATATGCTGCTTCACATCTCAGGAACAAATCATTGTTGGTCAGGTCAAATAGGGTTCCTATTTTCGTTGTACTTGCGAGGTTTTGGTAATTAATGTTTCACTTTGACTTCTTTTATCAGAAGCCACTAGAAGTGCTTGGAAATGTAAGGCCTCAAGAGCATGGGCAAGTAAGGGATGAATTAGTTTGCACCTGTTGAAGTGTTTCCCCGTGAAAAGCCAATGAGGGAACCTGGGGCTGGGACATCTGTGTGAGCATGCTTGGCCCTGCTGATTCCCCTATACGCTTTCCCATAGCTTTGAAATAAGCCATTTCGGTATGAAAGGCAACCAGCATGATGAAGATGTTGCTGAAGACCGGGGCTTCTGTGACTTGGATCTGCATTGCAGGCTTCACAGCATCCAGGACATATGTCACAATACCATATTAATGTCCGCATTATTCAGCACATCTCTTGGTTGTGACAAGAGTATTGTAAATGACAGAGAGGAAAGTGATTGGTTCCTTGAGATTTGGCATGTAGCTCACTTTTTGTCTTGGTGACGCATCCTTTCTAAACATAGCATTGAAGCCAATCCACATTGGCACCACCTCAGAATCAATGGCATGATTCATCATCCTGATGAAAGAAGGCTGTCTTGGAAGTCTGAAGTTGTCTTGGGGGGAAAATACATATGTTTTCTTGTACTGAAAGACTGTTACCTTTGGTTTACAATGGCAGAGCAAGAATAGCATGTTAGGGACAAGCAAGGCTCTTTTTATTTCAAGCCTGTGTTTGATTTTCTCTGTGTTTTTGTTGCTGGTCTAACATTTGTGTTGCACTGTGGCTTCTCTTGAGATTCTGTTGTAGTCTTACTGGAAACAGGCATTTCATTCTCCCTGCACTGTGACGGCTGAAAATCAGGTATATTTTGATATAAGTTACCCGTGGTATCATCCAGTGTATTAGCCCCTGACAGTGTTTGCGTTAAGTTCATCGAAATTATCAAAGGCCAGTCTCATTGGCAGGTCAACAGTTCTGTCATCTGGGCATGCTTGCTTCTGATGTTTCAGTTTCAAGCTCTTCTGATGTATAGTCTGAAGACCTGAACAAGTCTCTTACTTCCAGTGGTTGATTTTATGGCCATTCCGAGAGTTACAGTCTTGGCAGGCCTTGCCTTACCTCTCTGGACAATGAATAGGTCATCTTAACTGGATGACTGTACCTTTCGCTCTAAGTTACACCTGGCTCTGCACTGATGTTGCCACTGTAGAGGATTCTGAAAAAGTTGGCCGTACCCTCGGGAGATGTGTCCCTCTCTCTCAGATCATTCAGTGTCGGGTTCTAGGGCAAGTCCTTTCTTGGTGCGCTGAGCAATTGGCTGCACAGTAGCAAGACAGCTTGGTTATAATCCTTTCATTTGATAAAGAGTAGTCATATGCAATGCGTATAACATTATCAGCTGTATCTAAACCAGTGATTCCCAACCAGGGTTCCGCAGACCATCATCAGGGGTTCTGCCAGAAATCATGAAATAAATATATAAAGAAATAATATCGATACACTGAAATATAGTTTTAATAAAAGTATCAGGCTCAACACCAATACAATATTTCTCTGTCAGTCATGAACCTTACGAGTACCATTTGTGGACCAGGCCCTTGGCCAGATGTTCCGCATCACAATATCCATTAGTCAGTCTTGAGCAGAGCAACAGGGTGTATCGTCGTATTAAGTAATCCCACTCAGGCAACACTATTTTGATACGGTTGTTAAAGACTGAAACATGTAGTTGAAAAGAAGGCATGTCAGTTAAGAGGACGATACTTTAAATGGATCACAAATAAGTACAAGGAAAACAAGAAGAGAAGTCTATCTATCTATCTATCTATAGCCCAACGCCCTAATCCCGCAAAGGGTGGCCGCAGACAAAACGCCTCCAAGTCACTCTGTCACCCACCATTTGACTCCCCTCCCCCCAACTCACCCCCCCCTCCCTCATATACCTCTCAACTCCATCCCTCCACCTCATCCTCGGTCTACCCCTCCCTCTCCCTCCCTCCACCTCACCTACATACAGAAGTGAGTGAGGTAAAAAAAAAAAAAAAAAAAAATCGCTTTTACAATTACACCTTTTTGGCCATAGGTTTTACATGGACTGGAAAAGGAAGCTGTCCCCTTCCCTTGAGCATTTTGCGGTAAAGAAACTTGCCAACACAGATATGGCTCAACCAGTTGACGCGACACTTTACTACTAATGACGGACTCTTGTCAAATAAAACAGTTGGTTATTTTCGAAGACATTTGGATGCAGAGGACAAAGAAAAGTTTTTGAAAAGAAGATAACTATCAGTGAAAAGGCCGAAGGAGCAAGCTGTTTAGTGGTTGAACTACTTGCCCTCCAAAAGGAAAAGCCACATTATTGCTGAAAGTGTAATAATCCCTGCTTGTAAAATAATTGTGAAAAAATGATAGATGAAGATGCTAAAAGTGAAACAGACAAGGTTCCTGTTTCTGATAAGCTAGTTAGTAGGCGTCTGGATGACATCCCAAAATATCTCAGATGTTTTGTCTGAAATTCTGAAAAATACTATTTTTGCTCACCAAGTAGAAGGTTTCAGTAAGAAAAGACTACCCTGCCATCTCAGCAAAAGCAGTGGATATTTTACTCGTTTTCCACTTCTTACCTCTGTGAGCAAGCTTCATCATGCCTGTCAGTCATTAAATGCACTGCAAGAAATCGTCTGCTGTCTATCGAGGAAGAACTGCTGGAGTGTTTGTCAAAAATTCGGCCAGGAATTCAATAGTTGTGCAAAGAGAAGCAAGCCCAAGTATCATTCTGAATGTGAACTCTCTTGTGATGTTAAAGCAGATTTTATATGGACTGTATTTTTATCAATATATACAGTATATATATATATATATATATATATATATATATATATATATATATATATATATATATATATTGTAGGTAGGGGTTCCCTGGGATATGAAAAATTTTTTCAGGGGTTCCTCCAAGGTGTAAAGTTGGAAATTGTCACGGGGGGTTTAAGGATATTGACGTGAATAACCAATATAATGGAATAAATAGCTAACAGTCTCCAGTCTGTTGGCGAGGAAAAAAATATATTGAATATTTCTCTTACTTATGGAAGAAGAGGAAATCGTCACTTATCACTTGGGAATCGACTTACGAAAAAAGTAGTAAGTTTTACTTTTTTCTGGCTTACTTCGCCGCTCCTCTAAAAACGAGAATTTCATAAACTTTCTCAACATTACAGAACTGAGATTAATCACTCACGAATGCTGAATTGTTGATACTGTTGGCCTCTGACAAACTGTCCTTACCCCTGACAATCGATAACTAATACTAATAATAATGAACAGGTTCTTGCTGATGCTAACTCCTAGTTGGGGCAACCGGATTTAAGAATTAATGTGAAAGAACTGGCTTAACTACCAGTCATGATTAATATAAGATTGTGCAAACTGGGAGTAGCAAACTAAAGTAAGCATAATATGGAGAAATCAAAACGATTATTACATTTAATCGAGCTCAAGAACTGGAAATTTATTAATTACAAAATAAATTTACGTTTCAAGGAAACTTAAGCAGGTAAATTCAGGATCTCAAGCAAAGTAAATTCACTCAATCAGTCAAGCAACTGTAGATAATACTCTTACACCTAGAGAACATAAAAAGATACTGTTAACTGGAGATGTGGAGTCACGGGGCTGTAGACTGGAGCTGCCGCTAAGACACCACAAGATGAGAAGGGTAATCTTCGACGATATTCCTGCCTGCTCCTCCGTTACGTCCACACTCCCTGGGCTGCCGACGGAGAGATAGGCGATCTCCGGGATTCACAGACGATCCACAGATTGAGACCCGCGCCGTCCGCCTCTCACGCGTCCGCCCATCACTAAGTACTAACCACGATGAGTGGAGGGGCATGGCATCGCCGAGCTAAGGCCCACTTCTCAGTAGTCGAATCCCCGGGAAACCTCGCCGCGGCACACATCTGTCCTTAACGAAGGCCCCTCTCCAAATAAAAACTATCTGTTCTCATGTCTGGTAGAGGCATGTTCACCGGAAGTGGGCGTGACCAAATTTCAACGGGTAAATGAGGTGGGGCGAACGATATACGCACGTCATAAATTCAGTCAGTGAAGCACTATTGTCGTGCATAAGAGCAGTCACTTATGAAGCGGTGACGAATGTTCTGAAAAACAGTTGCAGTCTGAGTGCCGTCACAGGACGGTTAGCTGCCTGAAAAAAATTTCTGAGATTCCCCACTGCGCTCGTAAGCTCTCACAGTAATACAATGCTGCGAGTTCCCATAATAATACAATGTCAAGAAGTTGCATAACAACACTATCTCGCAAATTCGTGACAGAAATTACTGATCTAAACTATACACAATAAAGCCCAATTTTCGACCAATTTGTTGCCCAGGTTGTGCATGAGACTTGACTCTTCCATGGGTGTTCCATCAGATGAGAGACAAAAGTCCAGGTGGCAAATATACAGTGATCCAAGGAGCTCTGATCGTTGGCCATTTATGATCGAATTTTCAACACAGGCGTGCCAGTTCTTGACAGCAATAGGCCTGCTTGATGATTTTGATTCAACCTTTGAGGAATCCGTAGTAGATGATTCTGAAGAAGACCGTTTTGCCCTCAGCAAGAAATCGTTTTTGCACGAATGATGATACTTCGCTTCCTTAGTCACCACGTCAATGCCAGCAATTTTGCCTAGTATGTATTTATCCTGCCGTCTCAGTGCAGCATTTTGTCTGTTTTCTGCTGCTTCGAACGATTCAAGAGATCACAATAATTCAACGGCATTTTTTTTTTCTCCTTCAGCCCACAGAACAGACATTCACGCGGGAGCATTCCAGATTTTGAAGGACGTCCTTTGATTTAGTGGTGTCTGCAGAGCGAAGATGTGGAACAATCTGGGGAGTGTCTTCTGCATTGCATAATTCTGTTTTGACAATCGTAAATTGCTGGTGACATTGGAGGTGGAAACCAACACTTTCACTGGGTTATTCTGGCAAATTCTATACCCCATCATAGTACTGTATTTCAAATCTAGAAAGTTACGTTTCATCTGTCTGTAATTAGCTGCAGTTTGAAAAGCAGCCCAACTCTTTCCTTTAATGGCATCAACTCAAGTCGGCCCCTTTTTTCAAATAGCTTCCCACCGACATGCAGGATGCATTGTCTTGGCATCGGTGCTTGTAGTTGACTACTTGCTGATGGTTCCGTCTGAACAAAACAGGTTTTTAAACTATGTACAATAATCATAGTGTGAACATTAATTTCCATACTGGAAGATACAGTTAACATCGTCTTCAGTATTAACACAGGCTTCATACCTAGGCTGAGCAGAAACTGTGACTCAATATTTTACAATCATGGACAAAAGCTGGCCTAATGTTTCACCTCCTCTTCTCACTTCCTTTCGCTTGCTAATATTGCTAAGATGAGAGAGGCATCAGACGTTTCTCACTGCTGAAGAAAGTCACCTAACGTTCGCCCAAATGTAGGAACAATATACAAGTTAACTGAGATGGCTGTTAAAACTTTGTTTACCAAGGCAAACCTCGGCTAAATGAGGCTGTCCCTGATAGCTTCAATAAATTACATAACATCTTATGTCTGATAAAATATAATAAAAGTTTTCTTACCTTCGGGCAATTTCATTTACCTTTCATACTGAATGAATAGGTACGTCAAAAGTGCCCAAGAAGCACTGCGATGCCGCGGTCGAAATTAAACTTTGGCCTGTGGCCTTGACACTAAGTGATTTGTGCTAAAACCAAATCACTTCTTTCAAGATCCATATGCGTTGTATGTGGCACTTTCGGTCCCAGTTGGATCATCCATTCATGACAAATTTTTAGCATACGAACATACGCTTAAATGATACATAATAACGGACATGGCCCCTTAGGTAAACATTCGGCGTCGCTAATGAAGGCTGACTCTTATGCCGCCGATTTAAAAGGATTGTTCAAACTGAATTTCATCATCAGAGGCTAATAAATATGATGGTTTCGAGCAAAATGGAATAAATACTTTAGCTCCTTCAGTCTGCTGACGTATTTTTAAAAATATGAATGCTACCAAATCACAGTTATATTAAACCCCAGATAGATCTCTAGTAGTGAAAGATTAATTCTATATATTAACCTCTCAGTTCAAATGTCTCCCTTGGGTTGAATAAAATCGTCAGGCGGTAACAATAGCACAGTATACTCAGTAAACAGAGTGAAACTGTTAACCCTTCTACTGCCAAAAGATTTTTTAAGTCACTGAGGTCCTTCAGTATTAGCCTGCATGAAATACTTAAGTGCTCTAAGTCCCTCTCATGGTCGGAACATTCTAGTATTATTTTCCAGTTATTGCCAGACAATTTCCTAACCCATTAGTGCCCATATTTTTTTAAAAGGACTCAATCTGGCATTTCCAGAGGACGTTCAAGGAGAAATCCCAAGGCATGAATCTATGAACTTTGCAAAAATGAGTGGACAAGAGAAGAGCGGTACACCAAAATCCCACATGCAGGTACCCTAAGTAGAAATGTGTTAAGCTGAGACTGACCTTAGGAATGCAAATATTGTGATCATTTGCACATTCATTCTTTGAATAACTGTACATCGAATTTAAACTAACACAAGACGATTGTATTAAGCCATGAGTATACCATAGTACTGTATGAGTGTTTATACTACCATCATTAACCCTCTCAAAATTGAATTATCTTGAATAGTCAGTCCCAGCTACTCCAGACAATTTTATTCAGCTGAAAGAGCAGAAGAACATGTGAGTTTTTTTTAACGATTTCACTTTATTTATCTATTTGTGACTAAACTTCCTTGATATTATCCTGATCATAATTCGCAAGTGCATGAAACCCCTCTGTGAGCTGCGACTGTGCTTCTTTGTAATCATGCCTGGCTGATTATTGGCTGGCCGACAAACACCATTCAAAGTACGATAATTAAATTAATCCAGTTATTGGGCGTCACACGATTGACCAGTAATCTAACATGAAAGTTATCTGTTTGATGACACACACACACACACACACACACACACACACACACACACTGGACATGAGTAAGTTCAGTAGAAAATTATAGCAGTGTTGAAGGTGGTGGTGATGAAATATTTTGAGAAAACGGATGTTGCCTGAATGGACGCTAATATGCTACAGGTTGGGACAGTGAGCAGTTTGATAATGAGTGTCGTTACAACAGACTTTCCTGAACTTCTGTAAGACCCACCGCGTGTTAAAAAAAAAAAAAAAAAAAAAAAAAATCAGCTAATGCTATTAGACTGTACCTTACTGAGACCGCCTAACTAATCCGTGTACTGCAGGTTAGGGAATCGAACTAACTTGCTGTGTAAAGAAAAAATAATAATAATAATAGCCTAATTGCCTTCGTTTTTAAAGTTTCTTGGACTGATTTCTTGAACATTCTGGTTCACACATGGTGGTAGGTAATGGTGATCATAATCCACTCATCTGATGTGGTGATGCCTACTTCTTCCTTTAACTTCGACATCTGTTCTGTGTCCGCCTTTCTCTCATCCAATTTCTTCCATTTTTCCTGTCACTTTGCATTGTTCTTCATTTTACTTCGAGTGACAAGCTTCATTATATTTTGTAACCCTACGAGCCTATTTACAATGCTGGGTGGTAAATAACCATATGACGGGGTGATGTGGAGCCTACCATGGTACCCCTTTTAACTGGGTGGAGAGTCGCAAATATGTTGTCCATCAGATAGCCAAGCCTTCACATACTCTCTGCGCTTTGATGTGGAAAGGAGCCATTTACTTCAAGGTTATATCGGTTCACTGCACGGGACGACCTCGCAGTGGCGGTTGCTTGCCTGCAGTTAATGTGTTAGCTCGATCAGACAGACCGGGGTTACTCGACGACAAAAACTGGCTCGCATACAAATGTGATGAAATATTTTAATTGCAGTTTTGAGTTTAGTTGCCTATGCCACACTTTTCCACTGCAACTTTTTAAACTCAGTCTTTTTTCTACAAGCGAATAAGGAGAACATGCTTTGTCTGATAAAAGTCCAGAAAAAGAGAGTATCAGATGTAAGAGACCATATCGAAATATGGATATGCAGTTTTTCAGGTGAGTAACTACTGCTCGCAAGCAGTAAAGATCACCAATAAATAAAGCAAAGGGAAAATCTTTTTTAATGAATCCTGTATTAAGGTATGTTGCCGTCGGAGACACATCCTCTATTGAGGTAAGTTACACTTTACAGGCTAGATAGGTATTTTCTGAGAATGCATGGGTAATGAATAACGCTTTCTTACACACTGCTGAAGGTGGTAGCGCGCATATTCGAACGTGACGAAGATCCATAATCCCATTCAGCTCAGAAGATGACCAGGTGTAGTCTGACAGCAGGATCGATTTGAATTGTAACGAATGAGACTTCTTACTTCCTCATTATTAATTCATTGAATTTCCTGCATCGCTAGGTGAAAACAAGCTGATAATATTAGTCAAGGAGATTCATTCCTGTCTTTTAGCTGGGGCTCATCCAGTATCTTGCAATCAGGACTTGGAATTCAAATCGTAGGAATGGTGTACGAGGTTGGTAGATGGTAGGGGGATGAATATAGTTTTGAATGGTGAGTTGCTTGAGGAGGTAGAGTGTTTTAAATATTTACGGTCACATGTTGCTGTGGATGGAAGAACAGATGCAGAAGTGAAGATTAGAATGAATGAAGTAGGTAAGGTGCTGGGAGGAATGAAAAAAGTGTTTAGATGTCGTTCGCTTAGAATGGATGTAAAGGGAAGGCTGTATGAGGGTGTTGTGGTACTGACTGCATTATATGGGGCTGAAACATGGAATATGGGTGTAGCAGAGAGGAAAAGTTTGAATGTAATGGAGATGAGGTGTCTGAGGAGTATGTGTGAAGTGACGCCTATGGATCGAGTGAGAAATGATGAAGTGCGAAGGAGAATTGGAGTTGTTCAGAAGATGGTTGGTAGAGTTGAGCAGAGGGTGTTGCGATGGTTTGGGCATATGGAGAGAATGGATAATGAGTGATTGGTGAGAAAGATAACTAGATCTGATGTGAGAGGTGTAAGACTAAGAGGGAGACCACGAATAGGATGGATGGACAGTGTGAAGAGAGCGCTGGATGCGAGAGGGATGTCTGTTGAGCAAGGAAGAGTGGCTATGCGTGACAGAAATAAACGGAGAGAAATTGTGAATGAATAAATGATGACGCAGCCCTGAGGGGATATTCTCTCTCATTTGGTCTGATCAGCTAGTCAGGTCAGGTGCGGATAAGGGGATGGGTCTATTATGATGTGGCAGGGGTAAATCAACTCTACTAGCGGGCCCTGCTGCGGATGTCACTGATTGCACTGCGCAGTTGACCCTTTGTGCGGTGTGATGCGGTGAGGATCTGTCCCTTCTCCCTTTTGGGGCTAAGATGCGAATGAATGTGTTTGAATGGATGAGTAAATGGGGATTGTGTCGTCCTGTCTCGGTTACCTCCCTTTCCTTGGGGGAAGCAGCCTAGGTATATAGATAGCTAGCTAGGAATGGTGAAGTTCTGTCAGTTGAAAACAAATCCAATTTTGTCAATACTAAGGTTGTCCAACCATGAAGGCATGGAGCCTCAGCAGAGGTTAGATAACGGTCTCCAGGACACAGCAGTATTTTTTGCCTTGGCAGCATCCGATCTTCTAACCCTATATCTAATTCTGTTATATTCCATTTCTGTTATGTCTGGTCTGAAAGATTTTACAGTACTTAATATAATGTTGAACGTTACCTCTTGTTTGGTGAGCGAAACCAGAAATCTCGTACATTTGCATTTTCTGCTAAATTCGTATATGGCTACTTATTTTCAGAAAACTTTGCTTTCTTCGACGTACAGTTTATAAATCATTGTGATCAGGTTCATCAGTTACCTTCTTTGAAGGTTCGGTCACATTATCTTCCAATGCGGCAGCGTTTCAGTTTAAAAATCTTGTGCTTGACGATATTAATGAAATAAAACACATTAACATATATTAGGATACTGGAATAATGAGTTCTGTTTAAATATCATGGAACGACTTGACCTGTCCGGAAAGTTAATATCCTTCTGAAAATTAAAACGAGCTTTAAGGAGCCATAATCTTCTCCTGTTAGCAAGGTGATTAAATGACACAGTAATCTATTCACCACATTCCCAACCTCTCAAAAAGGCAATGTATGGCCCTAATCACTATTACCTAACGTCTCTACATAAACAGAACCACTTTGGCACTGCCACCACTACTTTAGCTGCATACAGTCCATCCGTAACTAGTCTAATAATTTCCAGTATCCCTCTATCAGGTCAACCATTTGAACATGCTAATGACAACAGTGTAGGCTATGGCTACATGCAGTGCAGTCTGCAACGCAGAGTATTCTTACGGCAAGGAATCCTGTTCTCATGTTACCAGAATATAATCCTAACAACGTTTAGTGAGAACATGCCATTTAGTATTATTTAATCCATTTTTTTTTTTTTTAAACGATTTGAGCACCTTGAGTAACTGGAAAAATTAATGGCTTCTTTGTTGATCAGTCTTCTCACTAGTCTGCACTGCAACCATAAAATGGACAGATTGGCATAACTGTAGCAGCCAAACAATGTATGATAACTCGATTAAATTTTATTCATTTGAACCGTAATGTGAATAAAACTCTTCCAAAGACGCTAAATATTACTAATCTTCTTTTGAGGGGGATTTTACTTATTCATTGATGGAGGTTGCTGGGGTCCTGAACAGAGTTTACCACAGTCCAGATTTGGACACTGTCCGACATTTGAGTGCCACTGATTTAGACAGACAGGTAGTAGCCTACATGAACCCATAGATGGACAGAGAGAGAAATAGGTAGATTGACAGACTGACAACATACGCATAGTAAATATACCCGCTACTCACATCCTGTGCCATGCCCATTCCGATGCTTTTCGAGTCATATCAGTTAGGTTAATTCAGTATCATTAATGCCAGTTCATTTATCCGCGGGGGTATAATCACGTCATTTTTTTTTAATCCAATCCGGTCGTTCTAGGTCATTTCGGCTATATTCAGGACGAGGCATAGAAATTCTGATTCATTTACTGTATGTCAAGTCCAGATGGGTCAGTTTACGTTCACTTACCTTCTCATGGGTGGCACAAATCTAATATTGTATTTCATCTAACACCAGTACATTATTTTTCTACTGAAGCAGAGTATGTCATAAGAGTCTAAGAATTTAAAACAATCACAATTAACCTCTCATGGTCGGGACAAATCTCGCACTGTATACCAGGTGGTCAGAATATATATATATATATATATATATATATATATATATATATATATATATATATATATATATATATATATACAGTAAACCCTCGTTTTTCGCTGCTTGACTGTTCCGCCAAAACCTCGCGAATCGTGAAACGTTGTAGCGTGAAGTTAAGAATCAATGGGAAAAACAGAGGAGCCTTCCGGTAGGACACGTACCTACCCTATCAGAAAGAACTATAACACCAAACAGGCCCTACCTAAAATTAAACAAAGAGTGTTTGCTACTGCTAAAACAGCGTAACACATTAAACATGTGCCTGAAAAGACATTTAAACTGTTACAAAGAGCTGCAACACCAAAAATCCTTACCAGAAATAAAGGGGAGACTGCCTTGAGCGGCAAGTGAAGGTGTGTTGAGAGTGGATGGGCTAGTTCCCGATGTCACTAACCAAGGAAAAGCTGGAAGTTTTCACCAGGTTATTTAATTTTCGACATCATTGTATGTCAACTAAACCCCGGTCATTTTATGTGCCCCCTTTGTCACAGAAAGGAAGGAAGAAATTATAACATTATTTTAGTCACTGCTACAAGGAAGAGAGGCTGTAATATAGTCAAATAGAATTAAAAATTGGTGGGCTGAGTAAACCATCTCTGTACTGGGACGGTTATTATCCTTTCCTTCCTTGAATATCTATAAGCTTTATTTTGCATGCATTTCAGGTATTTGTCCACTAGAACAAAAATACATAGTGTTACGAGAAAAATGTAACGATTCTTTTTTAAGAAATAGCAGCACGACACGGCTGAAGGTCGTACATTAAGATCACAAACAATAAAAAGCTCACATGTGTCTCCTGCCCAGCTGGACCTGCTGTTGTATTCACGACACGGCTGAAGATCGTATGTTAGGATCATAAACAATAACAAACTCAGGTGTGTCTACTGCCCCACTGGACCTGCTGTATAAAGATCATGGAAAACTGTTGCATAGAAAAATGGACAGTGCCTAGACTGAGCATCGGTACACATCGTCTGCTGAGTGTCGGATGCCGGCTGGGAGTATCGAATTGTGGGGAAATTGGCGAATTGTGAGACAACTCGGAAACTTTTTTTCTTGCGCAAAAAACGAGACATCGAAGTAAAGTGCGTCCAAATACGAGGATTTATTGTATATATATATATATATATATATATATATATATATATATATATATATATATATAAAATTTACTATAGCATTAGCTCTGTGTGTGTGTGTGTGTGTGTGTGTGTGTTTTGGGCAGCCAAACCTACACATTCAAATCACACCAAAATTGGCACAATAATCGCAATAGATTCGCTGATGTGAAAAAACTTGGTCCCATCACGATTGAAAAACTTTTACTATATTTAATAAGCAATCAAATTTTGACCAAAAAAAAGCAGCTCCCGCCATGAGTGCGTGAAATTAGGGTTGCCTAGAGTTTTTGATGGCTTTATATCGATGTCGCCTTGATGGCCGATAGTAACAATGTTAGACTTGAACAGCACATAAACATGACTCGGATTACCTGAAATGATTGCAACGCGCACCCGCAAAGTGCGAGGAAATGAGTGAAAAGCAATGTTAGACTAGAACAGCACCTAAACGGACCATCATGGGCCCTTCGATGTCGCCTTGATGGCCGATAGTGAACAGCACATAAACGTGACTCTAATTACCTGAAATGATCGCAACGCATGCCCAAAGCACAAGGAAATGAGTGAGAAGCCCGAGGAAACGAGTGCTCAGCGTGAATGCCCTCCACAGGAGCAAGTGCAAGCGGGCCCAAAGAGCCCACGAGCGCTTATGTATATATATATATATATATATATATATATATATATATATATATTTAAAATAACCAAACAGAGGTAGGAAAACAAATCAATAAAAAAATAATCCATACACCAGATTACAGATGCCCTTCATTCATAAAAAATCTGTAACAGTTGGACTTGATGGTTGAAGTTTGGGTGGAAAGCACTCTGGAGAAGCGAGTTGCAAAGAGATGCAGTTTGGAGGATGACCGAATTCTAATAGGCAGATGTTCTGCAATATGGCAGTGTGTGAGTCTGGTCATGAACTCTACCAGGTGCTCATGTAGTGAGGGAGAAGGCATGGAGAGGTTGCACAATGGATGCAACTTTGTCTAAACACTGGCTATAAGTGTATCTGTAAAATAATTCAAGGGAGGCAACATTCCTGCTTACTTTTAGGAGAGGTAGTTCATTTGTGATAGTAGGGTTCTGGTCTGAATTTTGTCTAGTTGTTTTAGTGCAACCTCTCCACATCACAAGGGTGAGCAATATTCCAGCTGACAGCGCACATGACTTGTATATTATAGTTAACTGGACATCAGTTTCTTTCAAGAGGTTTCAGCAAGTGATCTATCATGAGAAGTCCAGCTGATTGCACTGTTCAGTGAAACACCAAGAATTTCAGTGCTTTTTAACAGAAATATTTGTAGCACTGAAAGTAATGCAGGAATCAGGCAATCTCTGTCGATTAGTAAACCGTATATATTTGCTTTCCTAGAATTAAATGAGTCAATGATACAGGTATTTTGTTCCCATTCGACGATCTTAGTTGTGTCTTGATTTCTGGAGATTGTTGTACTGAGTTGTAAGCTTGAGATCTTAAACTTTGTGAGTTTTTTTTTTTTTTTTTTTTTTTTTTTATTTAATGCTAGGAAGAAGGAACGAAAGGCCAGGAGCCCGCAAACTGTTCCTTCCCAGAAAAAAAAACAATATCAGTACAAGAGAGCGCCAAATTCAAGTTCCGATTATTTTGAGATGCCTGGACACACTGTATTTGAAAGACTGGAGATCACAGGAAGCAGGAAATACAGGCAGAGGAAGACAGTTCCAGAGCTGACCTGTTGCATAAATGAAGGACTGGGAGTAACGGTTAACTCTTGCATTAGTGAGTTGGACAGAAAAAGGATGAGAGTTTGTTGCTAGACTGGTGTTACGTGCCTGTCATAGAGGTGGAGAAATGCAAGCAGACAGTTCAGAGTAGCAGTGACCATTGAAGTAGTGATAGAAAAGAGATAAAGATGCAAAAGTGCGGCGAAGAGGCAGAGGTTGAAGGAAGCCAGTAAGAACAGGAGAGTTAATGAGATGAAAAGCCTTTTGACACCACCCTATTGAGAAGAGCTGTATGTGAGGAGCCTCCCAACACTTGAGAGTTGTACTCTACACAGGGGCGAATAAAACCTGTGTATAAAGTCAACAGCTGTGCAGGGGTAAAGAACATACGGAGTGGGCTTAGCACACCTAATCTCTTGGAAACAAATTTTACAAGAGATGTAATATGATCTTTCCAAGAAAAGTCCCGAGTCAATGAAACCCCAAACATGTTCAAGGATGATGCAAAATTGAGGTGGATATTATTAACCTGCCGTGTCCCAGAGACGTGAATTCACGTCCTCGCATGATGTGCACTCATAACCCAGAGACGTAAATTAACGCGGCAACATTGCAAGGTCCCTAATTTGCACAACTTTCAATTTTTGCAAGTGATTTCGCGAGTGATTTTTGGCACGTATACACTGGACACCTTCCTCTATTCCTCTACAAGATGCCAAGCAGGGACAATGCCTTACACCGCATAACCTCTGCCCCCCCCTGCACGCCATTGTCTCGGCAATTCACCTGTTATCAGTGACCTGGCCAATAAAGACATTCAGGGCCAGAGTGATTCCCCAGTCGATGAAAATGTGGAGGACAAAGTTTACATAGCAGTAGAGGAAGAAACAGTCAGAAATGATGATCAGGTAATGTGGCAAAAAAAGGTCAGGAATGGTGATGAGTTAGTGAGTGAAACAATGCTTATAATGCTTATATTACTGTTTGAAAACCAATATACTCTTGTACTACATATACATTCGTACCAAGTACATAAATAAATACTGTTTATGAGTGGATAAAATAGTTACCCTCCCATAGAACTCGTTTTTTTTTTGGTGCCAGCATGTTAGAAAACCCAGTCTGGTAAGGAGGTACTCGTACCTGAATCGAGCATTTTAAACCTCAGGTGAGCGATTTCTCTATGAATTTTCGATGTTTCTCACCAAAAGCGGATGTTTGAGCCAAAAAAAAAGGTCCAAAAATGTCGGGACTGGGGCGTATCACTGCCCAGAAAACGTCGGGATGGGGCGGGTTAAACATTAGTGGATACTCCTGGAGAAGACTTTGTCGGGTTGATAGGTGTAAGAACTGAGTCTCATTCATTAAAAACAAGGTTACTTTTACCCCAGTCAGAGGTACGAGCCAAGTCAGACATTAGGTGTGCCATAGCCTCATCCCTTGTTTGTTGAAGTAACTGCTGAGATGGACACTGCGGGAAGCAAATGGAAAGGTGAAGGGTGTAATCATCAGTATACGAGTGGATAGGGTAAAATATACAGCTTAGAAAGTCACAGATGAATAAAAGAGTAGGTAGACCTAGGAGAAGAACGATGGCCGTCTACAACAGCGGCTATAGAACGATCAGCAAGAAGCTATAGATGGAGGCACAGATAGGATAGAAACCGTAAGAGGGCTGTTTGGAAATTAAAGATTTATGCCAGACTCGATCGAAAGCCTTTATGATGTCAAGTGCAATGACAAAGCTTTTGCCAAAGTCCCAAAAGGAGGATGACCAGGAGTCTGAAAGGTAAGTATGAATTTAGCCAGTGGGGTGTCCCTGACGGAACCCATACTGACAGTCAGAAAGGAGGTTGTGATAGGAAAGATACTTTAACATTTTTTATTAAGTATTGACTTGAAAACTTTTGAGACACAGGATGTTAATGCAACTGGACGATAGTTAGAGGGTTGGGAAGGGTCACCCTTCTTTGGACGGGCTGCATGAAAACAAAGTGCCAGCAAGAAGGAAAGGTATAATTTGACTGACAAAGGCAAAAGAGTTTACCAAGGCAGTGTGTAAGCAGAGAAGCACAGTTCTTTAGGACAGCAGGAGGGACTCCACCAAGCCCATATGCCTTGTTAGTATTGAGGCCTGTGATGGCAGAAAATACATCAGTTGAAGAATTTTTAATGTCAGCCATGAGGAACACAGAGGGGGAGAAGTGATGGAGGAACAGCACCGGCATCGTCTAAGGTGGAATCGGAGGAGAAAGTCTGAGCGAAGAGATCCGCTTTATCAGTAGAGGAAAGAGCTACAGAGCCATCACAGTAGAAAAGAGGAGGGAGGTAAAGTTGTTAGAAAGGTTTTTGGCAAGGTGCCAGAAGGAGCAGGGAGAATTCGAGTTGAGGTGTTGAGAGCGTTTAGTACGGATGAAAGTATTTTTACCAGAGCAAAGAACAGACTTAGCTCGATTCTGGGCAGAAACGTAAACAAAATGTGATTCAGGGGTGGGTTGGCTCTAGTTCCTTTTATAGGCCTTCTTCTTGTTGTGGACAGCATTAGAACAAGCATGATTAAACCAAGGCTTTCTTGCATTAGTCAAAGAATATGAGAAGGAAATGTGTGCTTCCATGCCTGAAAGAATAACCTCTGTAATGCACAAGTTACTGTCAAATGGCTCCCAGCCATCTAAGCAATAACCACTCCAGGGAAAATCAACGAAGTACTACCCGAAGGCCTCCCAATCCGCAGCTCCAAAGTGCCACAGTCCATGTTTCTTTGGAGGGTCCACAGGCCATACCAGAGTGATAGAACAGGTTAAGGTAATAAGGTTGTGATCAGAGGAGCCCAACAGAGAGAAAGATTAACAGTGTAAGGAGAAGGATTAGTTTAAGGAAGAGGTTAGGTATGTTCGAGCTCTCTTTAAGGTGGTCAGGGATATAAGAAAGGTGCTGTAGAAGCTGCTCTAAGCCATTAAGGATAAAAAAGATGAAGGTTTGTTCACCAAGTGGATTAGTGAAAGAGAGGAGAGCCAAAGGTGGTGGTGAACATTGAAATCTAGAATGAAGATTTCAGAGAAAGGAGAAATGGATAGAATGTTTTCCATTGCAGAAGTAAGATAGTCAAAGAATTTCTCATAATCAGTAGAATTAGGGGATAAGTAAACAGTGCAGATATATTTCGTCAAAGAATGACAGGAAAGCCAAAGCCAGAGAGTAGAGAATTCAAAGGAATCAAGTTCAGAAAAACGAGAGCAAGATAAGTTGTTGCATACAAATACACAACAGCCACCTTTGGCTTTGAAATGAGTATAGAGAAAGTAGGAGGATACAGAAAAAGGTGTTCTTTCAGTTCCCTCAGACAGCTGAATCTCAGTTAGGAAGAGAAGGTGAGGTTTAGAGGAGGAGAGGTGGTCCTCAACAGAACGAAAGTTAGAGGAAAGGCCACGAATGTTGCAGAAATGTAGAAGTGGGTCGGACAGTGGTTCCAGGCAGCTCGTTGAGTCATCACCAGAAGAGCGGCGGATGGTGAGGGCATTTATGGCCCCCCCCCCCGGGGACTCCGAGGCTTGCTTATTGGTCGCCATTTTTCTTTTCTAATTTTGAAAAGGAAGTATAGTGAGTACCGTGCATGCAGTATGATGATGACAGTTAGAGAAACTTGTATTGGTTAGCATGTTGCCCTACTCTCTGTGTTAATGAGACACTGAAAAATTTCAGGAAAGAGGGATGTTCAGGAACTAGTCCCAATGGCTGATGGAACGGGAGCTCCAGCTCTCCCTGTCATCAGCTTTCCGTCCACCCTGGGAGTACTGTCCTGCTCAACTTGTGCTACAGTCTACTCCCCTGCATGCCAGTTGACGTGTATAGCTGTCACGATTCAGGGCGCAAAGTGCTGCCAATTGACAAGATTATCCACAAACATCTTCCCACCACCCTTTGAACTCCTGGCCATTTTCTATGACACCCAAAGGGTAGGTATGTCCCCCAGGTACCCCACTGATGCGTGGCTCAGTCTGTACACGACACTGGTAGAGGGAGGAGCCATGTCTTCATCATCATTGTTGTCTGATTCTGTCTCTGCGTGCAGGACTGATTGCATCATTGACCCCCACAAAAGTTCTGCCCTTAGTGCCAAGGAAAGGTCTCAGTGACAGTGCCTTCAATCGTGCCTTGTATGACACAATGTCCTCACGAATGCTTAGTGAGAGTACTTTTTCAGAGGAGAGAAGTTACCATACAGAGAGTGAACTCTCTCGCCATCTGACCCCTTCCTGCTCTCAGATGCCTGAAAAGGCTCTCAAACTCCTGCAGGAGGAGGGCAGGGCCTTCAACAGTCATGTTCACTGAGAGGACGTTGATGACCCAGCACACTGGGCCGGTGAGTGTGGATTCGGTAGTCATTTGCAAAAGAACGCCGACAAGCCATCTCTGCCACTCTCGCTGCCTGCTCGCCATCGTCTTGCCCTCGAATGCCCAACTTCGTCTCAGCCAAATACTTAAAGGGTGGAATCACCACAACTGAGCTCTTCAGGAGTGGAATTTCCACACAGGCCCCACGTAGTGTTACTCAGCAGGAAGTGTCTACCCAGGGAAGGCCTGGTTCAAGTGAGTCATCATCCCCTTACTCCTCCACCTCCCACACCTTTCGCTCTCCTTCGGCCTTACACAGCAGCAGTGGGCATGCACAGACACAGAGAAAACATGCTGCACGTGGCAAACGGCCTGCTTTGCCATGTGTGGGTAGAACGGATATCTTTGTCTTGGGGAAAGAAGTAGGATTTGAGCCCTCTGTGCTGGTGTTTGATGAGGAAGGAGCATATGTACAGGAAGATTAGCTTCCCCCCATGCCCTGGACTATCAGTAATATTTTCAGGGCGATATGCACGACATCATTTATGCAATACCCTGTGGATGAAATAAATTTCCACCAGGCTATATGTGTGCGGTGTCTGGAAGTGGCTGCCATTGAAAGCGTGCACATGAGGAACTGGCAACCTGTGGAGCTAGGGGAGTTGCTTTTGTGGCTAGCCCTTACCATGTTGATGGCACACGTAAGAAAACATGTGCTCCATGACTATTGGTTGGTAGATGAACTCATGGGTACACCTATCTTTGATTAGTATATAGCCAATGACAGGTGCCTGGATCAAACTAAGGTTCCTCCATTTCAACAGAAATTATGGACCTGCACCAAACGACAGGTTCTGGAAGATTTGACCCATTCTAAGAATGCTGAAGGAGTCATTTTCCCGGGTTTTTCATGTTTCAGAAAGTGGTAATTAACAAGTCGCTGGTGTTATTCTGGAGCAGGTTGGCATTTATTCAGTATGTGCCATTCAAGCATCACCACTTTGGGCTGAAATTCTGTCCTTTGCGACTGCAAAACTTGATATGTGCACGATGTGATTGTTAATTCATTTACAGATGTTGATATACCTAGTGATGATCCTCATGGTTTCTCGGCATCAGTCGTGAAAGTGCTGATGCAAAGGTAGTTCAACTGGCACCATATTCTTTACATCGATAATTATTACACAGCCCTGGCATTGACCAAGTATTTGCTTGAACATGGTACTGGGTCCTGAGGAACTGTTTAGGCAAACAGAATGAACGTCCTTGTAATCCCAGCAAATACTGTGAAAGAGCCCCTCTTACCAAGAAACGTGGCATCATGTCAGCCCTTCTCTGGCATGACAAGAGACGGGTTAACATGTTGTCAATAGCCAATAAGGATGTGTTTGAGGAAATGGGAAAAACAGAATACAGGACCAGATAACCCGTGCTGAAGCCAGATACTGTCAACGATTATAATATCACTATGCAGCTTGTTGATAAATCGGACATGCATATTGGTGAGGTTGATTGCCTATGTAAGTCCTGCAGGTGGTACAAGAAGGCATTTTTACACCTTTTTGATATCGCCTTCCTGAACAGTTTTATACTGTTCAAGGAGCTCGTCAGGAAACCTCTCTCTCCATGACAGTTTGAGAGAAAGCTTGCACGTGAACTCCTTGAAGAATATTCAACAGCACAGGTGCCAGGTGCTAGGCTGGGGACGCGGACAGCGCCTACAGCAGACAGGCTAAGCTGTGCAGCCTATTTCTGGCAGCACAGGCTGGTAGAAATTGGCATTACCACAACAGGTCGTCAGGCATACAGGCAGTGCCACATCTGTAACACGGCCAAATGCCGTCCCCCAGCACGAAAAGAGACAGCCTACCAATGTGCAGAGTGCAAGGTTCCCCTATGCCCTAAATGTTTTTGTGAGTATCACCCCGAGTGTGATTACTGAAAAGGTATGTGGGAAAATGTAAATAATATACAGGTATGCACAAGTGTTATTCTTTTTTAATAAGTGAAATGTTAGATACTATATCTGGTTTCTAGTAAGTGCTATGATATGTGTTTTTAATAAGTTCTTCAAGTGCAATGCTTAAAAAAATATATATATTGAAAATACCTTGAGTTGGCCTACCTGTTACATGAAAGAAAACAACTTGTGAGCGGGCCATAAAGAAAATTACCTGGTTGGCGTTAACTAATTTTTTTCCCCTCAATACTCGAGAAAGTTCTGCTGAATATGTGAGCCTAAGTGTATTTGTGATATGAAGTGCAAATAATGTAAGCTGTGCATAACATTTGTAAGAGTTTCACGATGCCTCTGATTAGTACAAGTCAGTCTGAATTATAGTACAAGTAATTACCTCATACTCAACCATACTGCGTGAAACAACCACAGCAATGACTTGTCAAAGTGCATTTACCTGTAATTGTGATGTCAAGTGCAATTATAAGTGTCCTAGTAGAGGGGAATTATTATAACTGATGCAAGAGGTGAGTACAGAATATGAAAAAGCTATTCTTTTCCAACACACCTAAGGGGTATAATGCCACTATGAAACAGGCAAAAAACGCTTTAGGGAGCCACATGAGTAGGGTGATGACTCATCCTTAGTAGGCTGAGCAAGGAAAAGTCGAGGATTGAGTGGATTTTTCTACATTCTTTCCAAGAATGCCCGGGCAGTGTTACAATCGCCACTCCGGTCAGTGCTGCCAATGCTAGCCAGCGAGTCCAAGGTCACTGCCCGTGGCGCGTGCTCAGAATCAGCCCGCCTAAGCGTGCAAAACTAGTCGTCTTCAACTTATCCTTACTCATCGACGGAACCACCTGGAGACCTCGGGATACTTAGATTTGAAAGAGAAAGAGTTGATGACTCTTATGTATCTTTATTTTTTTTTTCTCTATGTTTGGCAGATATTAGGGTTTGAAGTAAGGGTATTCTTTCCAAAATCTCGGAAATTCCCGTTAAGGAGGAGTGGGCGATGGCAGGAAACCCCACGGCAGATAAGGGTTGTGTGAATGAACTGTCTCATCAAGGATAGCGAGAATGGCCTGTCTCCCAGTTGATGACGAGCGAACATAGATTTATCAAAGGCCTACTTGCCGTCTTTATTTGCTGTGCAGTTACATCCCGGAACATAAGAATAAAAACAGGAGTTGATAAATAAAGTAATTATTGAGAATAAGAACCATGCAGACCTAGCTGTATTGTATGATATTGTGTATGACTGTATGGCCAAACGATGCTCCATATTTAACGATCTTTGTTCTTTAAAAGCCATGACGCCTGGGGAATTACCAAACAGCGTGGTGTTCTGCTTTAACAAACTATTGGCTTTAACATCAAGAGTGTGGTACCAATTAGTTCACTATATCGAGGGGTACTGTGTGTATATATATATATATATATATATATATATATATATATATATATATATATATATATATATATATATATATATATATATATAGACAGAGAGAGAGAGGGGGAGGGGAGGTACTGAATATGTTAGTAGTTACCATTAAATCTCTCATGGTCTAAAGACTGGTATTTTCTGTCAGCTAACTTGAGATTATTAAATTCATATGAGAGGTCATAGGAATCTAAGACTGATAATATTGTAACATTTCTCCTGTCATTTCAGGGACAGCTGTATTTGCAAATTTTAGATGGCAAGCTTGTCAAGTTAGAGCATTAAGAATTTTGCATTCTCTTATAGCTAAGACTAAACGATTTTATTCAGCACAGTGTGATTCACAGAACTTGTGTGTTGAAGCTGGTATCAATACGTATCTCAAGGTCGGGACAACTTCAGTACAATATTCTGTTACTGACGTTTTTACTCAGAAGCGAATGAAACACAGAGCCTAAGAGTGTGAGACCCTTCATTCTGAGAACAACTTTTATGACAGGCTTTTATTTATCTGAGGAGAGGCTTTTTGTAAACGACTTCATTATTCGAGATCTGTCCTACATTACATAATCATAACCTTCCGAATTTCGCGGTAACCCGAGTAATGAAAAACTAGTGAAGGAAGCACCAGAGAAGCTGACAAAAATCAGGCAAATACTTTGAACACTTCAAAGAGAACAGGTCGAATTTTGACCTTACTCTGTCATCTTGACCTTTGACTGATTGTTCTAAATACTGGATCCTCTCATCCCTGGCTTACCTTGGACCCTTCCACCAAGTCTGTTTTAAATAGGATAAAACCTTTTTTAAAGCTTACCTTGCCATTTGATCTTGAACTTTGGCTTTTTACACTACGAAAACATCATCCCCTTGGCCGACCCTCAAGCCTCTCATCAGGATTGGTTTAAACTGAGTCAAAACTGCCTGAGATACAAGTATACTACAGCTCAGTTCCTTACTTACCTACAACTCGGTCACTTACACTAGATAGCTGTAGTCAGTTAGTTACTGTAAAGATGCATAAAAGAAAGGACCCGTTAGGCAAAAGGGATCATTTTGTCTCACAATCGTATATTGGAATTTAGTAATTACTGTTGCTATCGTAATGGTTTCTTTTATTAGGTACATTTCATTTATTATAACTAAGCAGAGATTTCTGTCCTTTTGCAGACAATAAAGTTCAGTGGCAGAAAAAAAAAAAAAAAAAGCGCTAACGCTCCACATCCTTCCCATAACCCTTCTTTGCGTGGAGACTAGCACAATTTTTAAGCGTTAATCACTTGCTCACACAGAATTCAAGATGGAGAGCGTCAAATTTACGCCCTAGTTAAGGTGAACGCTGGATAGTTGCCTGGAATAAGGCTAGTCATACACATTTTAAAAAAAATGGCACTCGAAGCTTCGTCGCACCACCTCCTTAGCGATATATTTTGCATATTATATCTCAGCATTGACTGTATGATATCTGTTTGGCATTACCGTCGACATAGTTTACATCAAACACATGTAGGAGAGAACTCAGATATAATATGCTGATAACTCGACAGGGAAGAGGGACCACGAAATTTGCAAAGCAGTTTACTGTGCGTCTCAGCCATGAGAGCGAGTGTTCTAATCTTGGAAGTTCTCACTTAAAGTTCTCACTTCTTTCTGTACTCATTCTTCCTCTCTCTCTCTCTCTCTCTCTCTCTCTCCCTCCCTCCTCTCATTAGCCCCCTGGCCCAGTCCACAGTTCATTGCTCCTTCCCAAATCCCTTTCAGGTGCAGGAGGCTCATCGCCCCATTGCCAGGAGTATTGCCGCTCAGGCTCGTTTCTGAGGTTATGATTATGAGCCTCGCTGCTGTCCCATCATACATACGGATTCGTATTTTAAGCAATCGTATTTAATCAGTTAATAGCATGCACTAATTATTACCTGGATAATAATAATGTGCATGATGGCACAGTTCTGTGTATTAGTATATACAAGCAATTACTTAGTGCAAGGGCATCGTGAAAGGTAGTACATTTACCACATATTCTTTACACATAACCTTCCTCCTCCTCATCATTATAATCATAGTCATCATCATCCCTCCCAGTTTTACCCTTGCGTAATGCAAGACGCTACTGGGAACAACTACATGCCGTTACTCATGAAAAAGCACACTTATTATAAGTTTATATGAGCTAGAATTCTTCATAAAATGCTTTACTGTGAAAAAAAAAAAAGCAGGAAATTTTCACATACTGATGAATAGTTTTCAGTTGGAGGTATGACACCGGATATATTGCATCCTCTTATTATGGACAAGAATTTACCATGTTGAGGCAGGTGTGGCGTTAGTTTGGTATTAATAAATTCATCTTACGACGCACATGTGCTTCGAACTATCATCTGGGTTTCTGTACATGTAGCCTACCTCATGGATTACACTGATCTCAGGCTGGGGGTACACACATCCACTGTTAGAATGTTTAACCTTTGACTCAATGTACTTACTTTCTCTCCTTTCTTTGCCTTTTTTGAGAAAGGAATAAAATCCATTACAGCTTATGAGTTTCCGTATTACGCACTGATCCGGGTACCTTCGGACGGCATACTCTTATCGGGTTCTGTGGCGACAGTCCCACCCTACGTTGGCTGACCGCCTGCTTGATGGAGGTAGAAGCAAAAAGTCATGACACCTGACCCGTTAAGCATCATATTTAGTGCTGCATATTGTCAGTCGTTACAGACACCAGACAATTTTTGTCACTGTTATATTTGCTACGCTTTCCGACACACTTCAAGCGTTTTAGTGAAGGTTTTAACTGTTGAAATGGATTATGGTTTCAAGGTTTGACTCTCTGTTAGGTTCTGAAATAAACATAGAACTAAATATACGCAAATGCAAAGTAAAGTGTAAAACAGTACACAATACTGTACTTAAAAAGCGGAAAATTCATGGTTTAGAAGCCTGAAGCTTTGCCAAAAATGAAAACTTAAATTTATATCTATTGATTTTCAAGCAAGACATGAAAGTGACCAAACAATTTTTGGGGAGTCCTATAGTTCTCCCCTAAGGCACTTGTTCTCAGATTGGGAGCCATGGCCCCCATGCTGGCCACGGCTGGATTTTAGCGGGGCCATGGCATGCTAGTGTAAAACAGTAAATCAGAGTGTGTCTATGAAATCGCACTTAGAGTCCTCACGCCATTTACCACAACATAATTGTGTGTGTTTTGTTTCTCCATCCTTTTACACAAAAAGTGACTCAATCTCGAATCAGTCGACTGACTGAAAGCAAACAGTGCCATCCATCCCACCGATATGTAACAAAATATGTATTCTCATTGATCGGTGTAACCATTAAAATATATGGAGAACACCAAAACATTTTTTTTTTTCATAATTATTTGTGAGGACTTGAGAGAAAGCTGAAGGAGGGCCACGAGGATGGTAAGATCCCCACAAGTGGAGAATGAATTGAAAAAGTTTGAGAAACACTACCCTAAGGAACTGAATACTAAGTGCAACAGTTGATGCTACGTCAAGGTTTCCACTTGTAATGCTGGGTGGACGGGAAGAGGTGGGGATCAAGCTGTACCTCTGTGTGAGATCAGCCCGAGATGTAATGAGGAGTTGCTGGAGAGACCTCCAAACCAGTGAAATAAGGATTGCATCCACAGATGATATGTCTGCATCTCAGCGACATAATCTCCCCAACACAGTAAGCTGCTTTGGGCAGACACAGCTCACTAGGCATTTCATGGAAACCATTTCATTAATTGGCCCAGCAACTTTATCCCCAAAAGTGACTATGAGACGGAAAAGAGAGGAGTGATGGTTTCGTTGGGTGGCATCGTAACAAATGGAAATGGAAACAGAATAGTGAAGGTTTGTTGGCTAGCATCGTTGCAAAAGGAAACGGAAACAAGCGTGAAGGATTCGTTGATTAGCATTGTAACAAAAAGAAACAGAAGCAGAAAAGAAGAGGTTTCGTTGGTTAGCATCGTGACAAAAGGAAAAGGAAACAAGGAAGTTAAGGTTTCTTTGGTTGGCATCGTAACAAGAGCAAACGGAAACAAAGTAGTGAATGCTTCGTTGATTAGCATCTTGACCTTAAATCTAGTGACGTCATTTGTAACTTTTCTTGCCGCCTCGAGACGAGTTCCTCTAGCTAAAGGGCTGGTTTTCGAATCGGAGAAGTTACATTTAACTTTTATTAATCCCTTCATTGCTAGCGAACCTTCTCAGATTGAATATGGTTATCGGGGGGCAGAAAGAATGAAATAAACAAAAATGCTTTATCGGATTCAAATGATCAAAACGCAGCTACTGTAAAAGCGGTCCTGTGATCCATTGGATCGAGTACCGACACATTTGATTTACAGTACATTCCACGTTCACACGCCCCGTTCAGGGCAATCACTAGCAAGAATGGAGGCCGAAATCGTTGTAATGGCCTAACTACAATATCCTCCATTCCACAACAAATCTAGTTCCCGCACACTGCATGTCTTAACATCCACTGTGTGTTCAGAGTGATTAAATGACAGATGCTGTTGGCATAACGTTCTCCCTACGTGTCGAGTGGGGTTGGTGGAGGATTAGTGCCCCTCCATGTAAAACAATTAACTCTGAGCCCTTGATCACCCCGTTTGGGATACATGGCGTCTGGCAATGAAAGAATGAATGAATGTTTCTTCCTTAATATCACGATTCGCTGATTCTCTTCTGATCCCGTCACTTCTAGTATGTTATTCCTTTTAGCCTAATGAGTTATAGGAACCTAAGGGAGCATGCCAATGCCGTTAATTATCTCACAGAACAGCTCCATTGTTCATCTTTAGCTGGCGTTATACTAATTTATTCAGGTGACAGTGAGTCATAGCAGCCTGAATGATAACATCCACTGCTAGTTTTTCAGTGTCACATTTATTAAATGTGTGTGTGTGTGTGTGTGTGTGTGTGTGTGTGTGTGTGTGTGTGTGTGTGTGTGTGACAAACAGAAACACCACCTTCAACTGAATAAGATTGTCTGGTGTTAGCCAAAAATAAAATGCCATGTTTGGTTCGACCAAAAAAGGGTCACTGAGGGTCATTAATACTTCAAGAGTTGTATGAGTTACTCTTAACGCCTTTAAATTGTCTGATGTCACCGATTTTTCAGTAGCAGAAATGCCGTGACCATGGCAGTGTTAGGGAGATTAAACCAATTTCGCCCGTTTAAGTATCCTTCACCACTGAACTTTTAACCTGTTTTTTTTTTTTTTTTTTTTTTTTTTTTTAAATTGTGATTTTAAGGACCACAATCAGCCTTCGTATAGACTTCATCCTCAATCATTGGTTTTGCACATTACACCCTTAACCTTCCGTTGTATGCTGCTTAAAGATTTAATGCCGACAGATTTGCATCAGTAACATGCACGATGATACTTAGGTGTAGTGTAAAAAAAAATAAAAATGCAAAGGAATAAATGGAACGAAATATCCACTGCCACTGATTACCACTAATACGACCAAAAATCAGTGTTTTTTGTAATTTTTGTACTCTCCTCCTTGGGTATATTATGGTTCCTGAAAGTACACTGATGATGCTGTAGAGGGACTCTCCTTCACGCGGTGGCACCCATATAACCAGATGACTCCACTCCTCGGCTATACAAACGTTCCTCATCTCCCTCCCTGCTTCCTGAAATGAAAATGTTTCACTGACGCAGTAGGGCTGCTTCAGCCTGCAGCTCATCGGGTTCACATCCAAATGAGCCTAAGGTAACAACAAAAACAACAAAAATAACTATAAAGTACAGTACATGAATTTCCTAGTGATGCATCGATTCAGTTCTAGTGATTTACGGCTGATTTAAAACAGCTAGATTAATCACATTAATGTCTGTGAATTATATGAGGGTTATTAAGACTGACAATCT
Source organism: Coenobita brevimanus (assembly GCF_032717465.1). NCBI lineage: Eukaryota > Metazoa > Arthropoda > Malacostraca > Decapoda > Coenobitidae > Coenobita > Coenobita brevimanus. The sequence goes on from NC_136958.1 coordinate 17,627,112, forward strand.
ATATTTTGTTTTTCACCCCCAGCATTAACGCAAAATGAAGGCCTGGACTTTGCATGGAAGTGGTGACCTAATACAGTAATTAAATTGGATCCTGGTCCTCAATCGTACTGCTAGGTGAAGAGGTTTACCTGGCAGGTTTTCAGAACATGGATGCCCTAATATTATTCACGGAATTAACCAACCATTCATCCCATACGATTTATGAGAGTTTACAACAGGTTGAGTGGTATCACATGGAACACAATGGCCATAGGTTTTTGAACTGTGTTTTCAAAATTGCTAAGTGGTTTGAAATATGGTATGCTATCTGAAAGGACACAAGTTACACCCCAGGCTTAGGAAAGGAACATCTGGACGGATTAAAATTCGACATGACATGAATAGAGAACACCCATGCTAAAGCCATGCATCAGTTTCGAATGAGACTGCCCCAGCATTAATGCAATATGAAGGCCTGGACTTTGCATGGAAGTGGTGACCTGAGAAAAGTCACGCATGCAGAAAAATTTGCTGCTGCTGGGGACGAGCTAATAGGTCTATGCCCACAGTGGGAAACATTAAAAAATACTAATGGTCTGATGCTAACACTAGTTCTCCTACTTACCCCCCTGGGGGGTAGTATTTTGATGTATATAGGAGGCTTTCTTGCAACTCCGCTGAAATAGTTTATTTTGCATATTTTACCAACATATTTGTTTATTTAATATATCTTAGTAAAAGAATGATGTATCATTAGATGTAATGCAAGACATTTTGGTGGGATTCGGGGGCTTTCCAGCACCTATTCGACTGTGATTTCTTTTCCATATTTCACGTAGATTTGCCATTTCAGGTTATCTGTATCATTATTTATATGAACTCCCGTTGCATGATTGAAACACACGAGAATTTCTCCATGCCATAAGCTATGCCAATTGCAAAAATCTTATGGCAAAGTTTAGAGAGGCAAGGGACGATCTAAAGCTGGCGACAACACGAGACCCGTTGCTTGACTCAGTGCTTATAGAACATACCAACATACATAATAATTCCTGCACCGAGTACTATTCCATTATTGCATTTGCTTACTTCGCTGCTCTTGATACTGAGCAGGGCGTAAGGAAAGAAAACACAATCGTATGGACTTCCACAGAAGACACCACCACATTCACTTAAAACTTGCACTGTCACGCCTCACACTGCTAGATCTCATATACATCTCATGTCGCAATACATTACACTGCCAAATCTCACACTGCCGCAACACATACTGCTACACCACACACTGCACACACACACACATACACACTACCACATTATATATTGCCACAGCATTTTCTACCACACCATACATTGTCGTACGTTGGACAGACCTCCCACTCCCACATCACATATTGCCACAGCTTGCATTGCCAGAATTCAAACTGCTGAACCTGGCACTGTCAAACATGACGCACATCTGTCCCACATAACTCCATCAGACTACACACCGTCTCTCTCTCTCTCTCTCTCTCTCTCACACACACACACACACACACACACTCACATATATATATATATATATATATATATATATATATATATATATATATATATATATATATATATATATATATATATATATATATATTTATTTATTTATTTATTTATAATATATATATATATATATATATATATATATATATATATATATGTATATTTATAATATATATATATATATATATATATATATATATATATATATATATATATATATATATATATATATATATATATATATATATACATACACGCGCAGTCTCTCTCTCTCTCTCTCTCTCTCTCTCTCTCTCTCACACACACACACACACACACAAACACAACAACCACTCAAAAAAATTAGTACCCTATACCTCATTTATATACTCTTTCCTCAATCGGCACCTCAGATTCTCATCGGCACCTTAATTCACTCTCCCCTTTGCCATCTCATTTGAGGGAACTGCTTGAGCTGTTGTGAACATGTCCGGCATGCCCTAAATGAAGAACTAGAGTTTGGATTTCAGGCTTGTCAGCATGGTGGAGTCGGTTTACTTCCACTACTTCCTGTTCACCAGCGATTTAAATGGAGACCTGTAGTAGTAGGTGGTAGTAGTTGCAGCATTAGGCTCATCTGTGAGTGTACCCGCTGGTCTGCAGACCAGAATTTTCACTCTTTCGCAGTCCATCCTCCTCTTATCAGGGGACTGGGAGGGGACTGATGGCAGTTTGTATAACAGAACAGTTCCAACACCTGCTCATATTAGTGGCATCACTTGAAGACAACCAACACCTGCTCATATTAGTGGCATCACTTGAAGGCAACCAACACCTGCTCATATTAGTGGCATCACTTGAAGGCGACCCTTTCAAGCAGTTGGGTGCTGCAGTAATATCGACTATTTTGGGTCGTAATCTGAAGAAGACTGGGACTTAGCATGCAGAAAGGGCATACCATACTGACCGTCATGCAGTTAATAGCCAACTCTTTCAGACGTAATTTTTTTATATTGGTTTTGTTGTCTCCAGAAGAAACAATGAACTTTAAAGATAAGAATTTGGAACTGGAGGAATAGACTGTAGCACCAGTCGAGCAGGGCAGTACTCCCAAGGTGGATGGAAGGATGATGATAGGGAAAACTGGAGAACCCACTTCATCAGCCCTCGGGACTAGTTCCCGACCATCCCCCTTTGCGGAACTTTTTCAGTGTCTCAGTAACACAGAGAGTAGGCCAGCATGCTCTCCAATACAAGTTTATCAACACCAAACTACATGCACAGTACACACTACACTTTCTTTTCCAAAATTCAAAATAAATCATGGCATCTCAATACATAGCCTTGGAGTCCCGGGGGAGGGGGGGGGACAATAAATGACCCCACCATCCGCCCCTCTCTCGGTGACGACTCAAGCTGCCTGCAACCACCGTCTGACTCATTCTTCTTCATTTCTGTAACATACGCGGCCTTTCCTTCAAATTTCGCTGTTGAGCACCACCTCCCCTCCTTTAAACTTCACCTTCTCTTCCTAACTGAGACTCAGCTGTCTGAGGCAACTGACAGTAAATTCTTTTCTGTATCCTCCTACTTTCTCAGTACTCATTTCAAAGCTAAAGGTGGCTGTTGTGTATATATACGCAACGACTTATCTTGCTCTCGTGTTCCTGAACTCGATTCTTCTGAATTCTCTACACACTGGCTTCGGCTTTCCTGTAATTCTCTGACTAAATATATCTGTGCTGTTTACTTATCCCCTAATTCTACTATCAAAAATTCTTCAGCTATCTTACTTCTACGATGGAACACATTCTATCCATTTCTCCTTTCCCTGAAATCTCCATTCTTGGAGATTTCAATGTTCACCACTACCTTTGGCTCTCCTTTCCTTTCGCTGGTCCACATGGCGAACAAGCCTACATCTTTTCTATCCTTAATGACGTAGAGCAGCTTGTACAGCACCCTACCTGTATCCCTGACCGACTTGGAGAGCACTCCAACATACTTGACCTCTTCCATACAACTAATCCTTCTGCTTACACTGTTAATCTTTCCACTCCGTTGGGCTCCTCCGATCACAACCTTTTTACCTTAACCTGTCCTATTGCTCCGGTAAGGCCTGTGGACCCCCCAAAGAAACGTCGACTGCGGCACTTTGGAGCTGCAGATTGGGCGGCCCTCAGGTAGTACTTCTTTGATTTTCCCTGGATTGATTATTGCTTCCAAGGCCTGGAGCAATCTGAGTGTGCCTTGTGCATTACGGAGGTTATTCTCTCGGGCATGGAAGTATACATTCCCTTCTCATAAACCTCTGACTAATGCAAGAAAGCCTTGGTTTAATCACAATTGTTCTAATGCTGTCCACAACAAGGAGAGGGCCTACAAAAGGTACCAGAGCCATCCCATCCCTGAATCACATCATTTTTATGTTTCTGCCCGGAATCGTGCTAAGTTTGTTCTTCACTTTGCTAAAAATAATTTCACCCGTACAAAATGCTCTCAACTCTCCAACTCGAATTCTTCCCGCTTCTTCTGGCACCTTGCCAAAAACCTTTCTAACAACTTTACCTCACCATCCTTCCCTCCTCTTTTCTACTCTGATGGTTTTGTAGGTATTTGTTCTACTGATAAAGCAGATCTCTTCATTCAGACTTTCTCTTCCAATTCCACCTTAGACAATTCCGTTGCTGGTCCTCCATCACTTCCCCCCCCTCAGACGTCCTCATGGCTGACATTAAAAATTCTCCAGCTGATGTATTTTCTGTCATCACAGGCCTCAGTACTTACAAGGCATATGGGCCTATGGAGTCCCTCCTGTTGTCCTAAAGAACTGTGCTTCTGTGCTTACACCCTGCCTAGGTAAACTCTTTTGCCTTTGTCTATCAACTTGTGACTTTCCGTCTTGCTGGTAGTTTGCTCTCATTCAGCCAGTCCCAAAGAAGGGTGACCATTCCCAGCCCTCTAAGTATCGTCCAATTGCTTTAACATCCTGTGTCTCAAAAGTTTCTGAGTCTATTCCTAATAGAAAAACTTTAAACCATTTTTCCTATCACAACCTTCTTTCTGATCATCAGTATGGTTTCTGTCAGGGACGTTCCGCTGGCGATCTCACCTACCTTTCAGATATTAGACAATTTAACGGCGTTAAGAGTAACTCATACAACTCTTGAAGTATTAATGACCCTCAGTGACCTTTTTTTGGTCGAACCAAACATGGTATTTTATTTTTGGCTAACACCAGACAATCTTATTCAGTTGAAGGTGGTGTTTCTGTTTGTGAGTCACACACACACACACACACACACACACACACACACACACACACACATTTAATAAATGTGACACTGAAAAACTAGCAGTGGATGTTATCATTCAGGCTGCTATGACTCACTGTCACCTGAATAAATTAGTATAACGCCAGCTAAAGATGAACAATGGAGCTGTTCTGTGAGATAATTAACGGCATTGGCATGCTCCCTTAGGTTCCTATAACTCATTAGGCTAAAAGGAATAACATACTAGAAGTGACGGGATCAGAAGAGAATCAGCGAATCGTGATATTAAGGAAGAAACATTCATTCATTCTTTCATTGCCAGACGCCATGTATCCCAAACGGGGTGATCAAGGGCTCAGAGTTAATTGTTTTACATGGAGGGGCACTAATCCTCCACCAACCCCACTCGACACGTAGGGAGAACGTTATGCCAACAGCATCTGTCATTTAATCACTCTGAACACACAGTGGATGTTAAGACATGCAGTGTGCGGGAACTAGGTTTGTTGTGGAATGGAGGATATTGTAGTTAGGCCATTACAACGATTTCGGCCTCCATTCTTGCTAGTGATTGCCCTGAACGGGGCGTGTGAACGTGGAATGTACTGTAAATCAAATGTGTCGGTACTCGATCCAATGGATCACAGGACCGCTTTTACAGTAGCTGCGTTTTGATCATTTGAATCCGATAAAGCATTTTTGTTTATTTCATTCTTTCTGCCCCCCGATAACCATATTCAATCTGAGAAGGTTCGCTAGCAATGAAGGGATTAATAAAAGTTAAATGTAACTTCTCCGATTCGAAAACCAGCCCTTTAGCTAGAGGAACTCGTCTCGAGGCGGCAAGAAAAGTTACAAATGACGTCACTGGATTTAAGGTCAAGATGCTAATCAACGAAGCATTCACTACTTTGTTTCCGTTTGCTTTTGTTACGATGCCAACCAAAGAAACCTTAACTTCCTTGTTTCCTTTTCCTTTTGTCACGATGCTAACCAACGAAACCTCTTCTTTTCTGCTTCTGTTTCTTTTTGTTACAATGCTAATCAACGAATCCTTCACGCTTGTTTCCGTTTCCTTTTGCAACGATGCTAGCCAACAAACCTTCACTATTCTGTTTCCATTTCCATTTGTTACGATGCCACCCAACGAAACCATCACTCCTCTCTTTTCCGTCTCATAGTCACGTTTTGGGTTCTCCCAAAACATAGGAATGGCAATAGGCATAAGGCGTGAACCTTTTGCCTGTACTGTGAGAAGCCTGGCAAATGTGACACAACAAATAACCTATAGGGGACCCTAATTTTCTGGTCATCCACTTTACAACCAAAGTAATGGTCATGGCATTTTTTAATGAGTGGTGTGAAAGAACGTTTCTGCGATATGAATGTCAACTTACCGCAGACGTAGCAGAGAGAATTCGAAATATTTACAAGTTTCTCGGCATTATGATGGTGGATGGTGTATCAGCAAAACACCTGAATACACAAAAGCACAATCTATCAACAGAGTGGAAAAGACACTGTTTACATACTGAGTTCTAGCATGCAACTGACAGAGAACTGTTGCTCAGGATGTTTGAATGTCCCAACATGTCGATTTGTGTTTCTCCAGGCCCCTGGTGACTCAGTTATCTAGGCTTGTGCTTTCAAAAAGGAGCTATTGCACTTTACAAACAATGACCCTAGCAGTGTTTGTTAAACTTTCTGTTTCAAATGCTCCGCTGAGCACTGGTACATATACTGTACGTAATGATATGCAAGTATGCTGGAACACACCAAAAAATGGGTGACAGAGAAATTCTGAAAACATATTTGGATTCAGCGTGCAAAATTTCATTAGAAATATATATTATTTTCCATGGGACAAAATCTTTGTTGACCAGTGTTATTAACATGGAACATTTTAATATTAATGCATATCACACTAATAACATGTAACATACTATTCTTTATTACCACACAATGAATATTACCCTGCAACACAATGAATGTTAATATGTGACATACTGAATATTGACAAGTTCGTTCGTTAGTGGTGGGCGATATCACCATATATGGTAATCGCTATTACTGATTATGGAAAATAATCGATTAGTAATCGATTACCATTCCGATTACTGGAATCTGGGCTTATATGTTTGCTTTTCAAGGCCTCTCTCCTTACTGTATTTACCAGTACTACAGTAAGGAGTCAGTAGCTATACTGGTACAAATTCGTGCCACTACCTCGTTGGAGTTCCTCTGTTTCTCAATTATTCAAGTCTCAATCATCTTTCAGTCTTTCCTTCTTCGATTTTGAGTTGCTCAAAAGTTCCTTTATACGATGGATACTCCACATTAAGTATGCTATTTTTCTTTGAGTGTATAAAACACATAAACAGCATGCTTGTCTATAATAATTCATGAAACATACATCCTTGTTAGTAAAATATATAAAACAAGCATTCTTGTGTGTGTGTGTGTGTGTGTGTGTGTGTGTGTGTGTGTGTATATATATATATATATATATATATATATATATATATATATATATATATATATATATATATATATATATATATATATATATATAAATAATCCAAATGCTCTTGTGCCAGACAAAGAAAGGATTAGCCTATGTTATAATAGAAACATATTTGTTTCCAAAAATATGCAAACACACCAACATTGTTTTGTTTAGAGAAATAATATATACTTGGTGAGAGAAACACCTTGTGAGGAGACGCCTTTTATAGATGATGTTTCGGTTTCGTTCCTACAGAGCTTCTTCACATCGAGTGGCTCGATCACTCGATGTGAAGAAGCTCTGGAGGAGCGAAACGTCATCAATGAAAGGCTTCTCCTCACAAGGTGTTTCTCTCATCAACTTGTTGGCTATTCATGCCTTTCACTCCAATATTTACTTAATACTCGAGCATCTGTGTGACCAGAATCTTTCATAAAACACAAACATTAAAAAAAAAAGCCATGTACAAAATAAAAAGTTACGAAATATGTAGAACTAATAAGACAAGGCACAGTTCCTTAATAATGCACTCTGCAGTGGCATTAAAGAAAACGTTCAAACCGAATAGCGTTTTCCTTTATTTCTCAAAGAAATAATATTTTTCTGATAAACTCAGAAGTAAATGTGATTCTTTTGTAGTAATCGTTTCAAGTAATCGATTATAGGAAAACAATCGATTATTGCAGTTTTTTTTTTTTTTAGAAGTAATCGAAGTAATCGATTACGCCCATCACTATCGTTCGTTCGTTTGAAGATTTCCTCCACCTATAGTGGAGGCCGTGCCATACATTAGCCCGGTTATTGACAATTTTTTTTTTTTTTGTCCTATCGACCATTGGGGCCAAAGCCCCTGGTCAAACAGTACACCTAGTTGCGCCTATACACCATTAGGACACCTGGGTCTCACAGACCCACCAAGTAGAAAAAATAAAAAAAAATACTTGTGTTTTATTTACTGAATCTTTGACCAATCTACAACCTTTTTGGTTCAATTTACTATGCAATAAGGAATATATAATTAAGATAACATATTTAAAACATTTTAGGCAAATTTTTGAAAAAAATTTGTACCGCTTCTGTTTACATGGACCCCATAAGAAAAGAAACGACACAATGATGCTCACACTGCTGTCAAAGCTAGTGGCATGAAGGATCTTCGTGGTGTGGAGAGGGCAATTCACAGGGTGAAAAAATTTGCATCACACAACAGTAAATTTCAGCCCCTCTTATCCAGGACGCCTAAGTCTCACAGGCCCGACCACGATTTTAGTGTGTTATACACCAAAACAGAAGGAGACCTGGAAAACCACACAGCCACCTTTAGCATGGGCATCCAATTTAGGAAGCTATTGGGAAGGACAGGGGTCCCTGGCATATAGTAGATGCTGAACCAGTAAGTGGCAAAAAGTGGCCGGGTCTCACAGACCCAGGTGTACTGTTTAAGGGTTAAGGCCGTGGTTATTGGCATTTTTTTTTTTTTTTTGGCCTATAGACCATTGGGGCAAAACCCCTGGTCATTAAGGCTAGATATCATCATCATCATCATCAGCCGTTTGAGTATCCACTGCAGGACCGGCCTATCCCGACCGAACTAGGGACGATACAGCCAATGTATCTCTACCAAGTGGCTTAGGCTGTCTGGTAGAGATTGTTTGTAGAGTGTGAAGTACTTGTAAGTGTAATTGTAGTGTTGGATTGGCTTTGGATGTGTGTGTAGTCTGTGAACCAAGTGTAATCGGCCCGCGCAAGCCGACTGGGTGCAAGCACACTTTACAGTAAGCAACACTGGTTCAACCACAGCACCCCTTGTGTCCGCCAATGCAGTAGGCGGCCGGGTGAACACTCCCAAAGTTTATTACCCTGGCGGGGCGCGAACCCTGGCCCACCCGTGTACGAAACGATATATATATATATATATATATATATATATATATATATATATATATATACTGACAAGTGACACACTGAATACTAATATGCGAAGCACTGAATACTAACATGTCACACAAACAAACATTGCGCATCTGCGGCGGGAAATCGTAGACGGTCATGATGATGGTATGATATACAAAATTCTGTTCATTACACCTTGGTCTAAAATAGACATCTCTCTCTCTCTCTCTCTCTCTCTCTCTCTCTCTCTCTCTCTCTCCTAACAGCCCCTGCATATTTCTTCTCCTTTCACTGAGTTTATCTTCCATGTATCTCGCTAGAATATTTTAAAGTGCGTCAAGTAATGCTATGGTATAGTATCGTCGAGTGCCATATAGTTGCATTGTAGATGCCATAGATGACTTCTTAGCTCCCCTTCCTTTGTTATTTATTTTGTCTGACACTTTTAATAAATTTTTATACGTTAATTATGTTCTCTGGTTTCGACATAGTTTGTATTAGTGGAATGCAAGAAAGTCTTCAGGTGTAATGTGCAGAACAAATCACTAACGAATACGTGTTGCAAAACGTCCGGAGTCAATAGAATACACCCATTGTCTCTCCTGACCCTCTACTCTTACTCGTGGCTAGAAAGGTGTTGTAGCCAGGGTTTCACAGGCAGTACAGACCCTTCAGCCAGTGTTAAAGTGGAAGTTTATGGGTTTGCTAGAATACAAGAGGAAGAAGTTCGTGCTTACATTTTTGCTTATGCAGGGCAGTGTGTACCCTAGCTATGACTTTCAGTCAGGGACAGGATTACTGTAACGATGAACGGAAACTACGGCTAATTACTGCACACATACGTAAATGATGACGGACTGACTGACAGGGAGGAGATAGAAATGATAGACGGACTGAATGAGTGGAGTGAAGTGATACACTGATGGACTGGCAGATATTAGAGAAATGAAAGTTGGACTGAAAGTTGAAAATCTGACGGACAAACGGAATTTAAGAGAACAGAGGGAAATGATAGACAGGCGGACTGGCAGAAAATAAGGGAAATGATGGATAAACTGACTGGCCGAGAGTAGAAAAAATATAACAGAGGAACTGATTGACAAAAAATATTTTAATCCTAATCCATTTACCTTCCCACAACGCATCCACCAACACCTACATCACAGCTGAGCGAAAAAAAAAAAAAAATGTATTGGCGATAGTTAACACACCCACTCCACGATGCGTCCAAAAGCCTGAATATTTGCAGTTTCAAGTGTTTTAGTTTTTGTTTCCTCTATTTATTTTCGAGGCTGAAAAGGACCATGACATGAATTTTGGCCGGTCACGGGTCTAGTCGAGAAAGAGAGAGAGAGAGAGAGAGAGAGAGAGAGAGAGAGAGAGAGAGAGAGAACATCTTACACAAAAGCCCTCTGCCTCAGAGAAATCCGACCTTATAAACCTCACCACCACCACCTCTCATACCCGCAAAGAACTCCTGTTCTTTCAAAACTGCTGCCTTACAAAACAATAACCTTACAAAACTACTGCTTTACCAAAATGCTACGTTACAAAAATGACCGACTTTCTGAAATATGCTGTTATTATAAAAACTTCAGCCAACAAAAAATATTCCTCTTGTTTAAAAGAAGTTATATCTTGGAAGAATAACTCCGGTCTTACAAAAATACTATTCTACTTCCTCTCCTGCTTTAAAAAACTACTTCTGTCTGTTTCACCAAAAATACACAAACACTGTTCCAATCTTACAAACCTTAAAAACTCTAACAAAATCTACAACTCCTCCCATACAAAAACTATCATGCCTTCTTCTCTCCTCCATAGTGTCTTACAAGAAGTGCTCCTACATTTCTCTAATTATCTTAAAAATTACTATTTATTAAAAACTGCCATATTCAGATCCTCTCCCACTCCCCAAAGATGATCATTAATATCACCTATTACTTAATCCCATGAACTGCTGACACAGAAACCTACCCATAGCATCCAGAAATCTTAGGAAAGTTCCCCTCATTACTTGATGAGGCAAGGTACTGATAAGGCAGGGTGCAGGTGAGACAGGGTACAGATGAGGAAGGATGCAGGTAATGCAGGTTGCTGATGGGGAAGTGTAGAGGTGAGACAGGGTACACATAGGGTATGGTACAGGTGGGGCAGGGTACAGAAGAGGCACTGGGAGATTCTAGCGCCTTCTGCTTAACCGTTCACACGTTCTCTCGGTTTTGCTGTGTGGTCTGTCGTCGGCTTTGCCAGCAGTGAGGTGGGACTGTGTGATGCTGTGCTGGTGAATGGTGTGCTGACACGGTGTTGAGGAAACAGCCTTTCTGGCAAGACATAGTGGATCTGAGGTACAAGTGCCACAGCGAGCAGGACATTGCTAGCTGGATGTGTGGAATGCACATGAAGAGACTGAACCTAAGGATGTTATTTTCCTCTCTGACCATGGCGGTACTGTGATAGAAGACATGGTCGTTGGAGCAAGAGAGGAACAGTGAGTTTGACCAGGTGGTAGGCACACCATGAGTGGCTATGTCATCAAGAGGGAGGGGCCATAGCATCCATAGGTGAAGACAGTGAGGATGTCTGCCAATGCCACGGTATGCAGTTTGGTAAATTATGCATCATCTGTGGGGGAGAGATTGGTCATGGAGCCTGTGGCCTTTATCATTAGGTCTGTGATGGGGACTCTACTTTTTGGAAACCCTCGACACCTATCTAACGCTGTCAACTTCTCTCTTTGCTTAGTACTTCACTGAGGGGTAGACCCAGCCATTGGGTGAGGGTCTGCTTTCACAATCAAGATTCACTTGTGTGACTTTCTGAGCTCTCCAGCCCAATACTCGTAGAGCCCTTAAAGGTGGGTGTGTAGGAGGTTTCCTGTCGCCAGAGCAAATCCCCTGCCGATTCATCCATTTGGTGTGGCAAGATCGGCCTGGTTTCCTTGAACGATAACCTCAGCAACACTGTACAGAACTTCATCCCATGCACAACGAATTCTTTGATATTGATGGAGGTATCGAGATCAAGACTACCTGTTAAATTCCCTGCACCAGGAGCACCTCAGTCTTCGTAGCTGGTTCATCTGATGTACAGTGGTCCGCTCTGTTTACGAGTATTGTTTGGCGACGTCTCATTTCCTGTAAGTGCCTACATTCCTCCTCTTTTGTGCTGTTTCAATTGCCACCATCTTGGGGACACATGGCTATCCTCTTGCATCGAATCTCACACAGCTCAGTATGTAGTAGTATCATTCTTTTCGGCTTGAGTACTAAGGAGCCTGCCATGCCTTCGTGATCCTGGGTGCTGTATGTTTTGGCATGACAACAGGATAATGTCTAAGGCCTGTGTCCTATATACAAGTTCATTTCGATCCCGATCACACGATCTTACCCTCGATATGATCTTGGTGAAATGCGTGCCACGATCATATCTCAAATGGCAGGCCTAAACTTCCATTTCATGACACAGTCACATTAGTGCAAAGACACAAAGACATCACTACAACATCCCATGACACCTTACGGAAGCGTCCCGTTATCCTGACACACTATGATCATCCCTCAGTTAAAAAATTATTGTTCACTTTGACTCCACATCATGCCAAGACATGGCCACGACATGCTATGACAAGCTGTGACATGCTACAGAACGGCTAAGTTACCCCTAAGTCACTGCTAAGATAATCAGGACATATGACGATACACAATAATAGGTGGGATCTTTGGTGCGAGGCTATATATATGAGGGTGGGGTATAGGCAGGTGTCAGTTGCCAAGTGCGACACATCAAGTCACATCTACGGCAAGCTGCGACAACCTACGACAAGCTAAGACACACTAAGTCACAGCTAAGACAAATCACATTTCCGTCACGAGCTATCACATTCCCCTCCTTGTCAGAGCCCATGTCGACAATTATTGAACATTCCAAAAATTGTCGTAGCGTGCCAAGAACCACAAAGTATGACCAAGTTCTCCACGTCAGTGCTATGTCAGTGCTAAGTCAAGCCATGTTACTTATGACGACATGTGGCAACACATGAAGATATGAAGATTGCTGCATGTCGTGGAAAAGTTCCTGACAGTGGGACATAGGCTTAAGCAAAGGCCTGTGTATCAAGAGGCCTGTCCCACTCACAGTAAGCTCAGTGGAGCAAATGTGTTTAATGGAAATCTGCTCTGTTGGATCGCTTGGATCCAGAGAAGGGTTTGGAACTACATCATGAACCCATCTGGGGTCTCTACACACTCTGCTTCCCTGGTGAACATTATGATACACAATGCTCCTCCTCCTCATTTGGATCGAGCTCCCCCCCGACATGCTCCCCACTGCAGAACCTGGCCACAGGACCATTCACTCTTGGAAGTGTCTTTGATGGATTGTGCCTTCAACGTTCTTGTTTTTACCTTTGTTGCCCTGCGTCAGTGTGTTCCGCCTTTGGTTCCTTCCCATAGGCATGCGGCCACTCCAATCCACGTGTCTCCTCCAGCCACCACCCATCATCAGAGTTCTGTTTCATCTCTGGCTGCATGTCTTTCCTTCATCAAGCTCCTCCATGAGGCTTTGACATTCACCATTAAGACTGTCTTTCCTGGATAGCACCTCCTGCCTCTGGTGATGGCTTCTCACTCTGCCCCATCCAGCATTGTGTCAGGCTTAACCTACATTATTTGCTGCAATCTATTTGGCCAAGCCTACATATTACAATGATCTCTGCATGAACCACTGAACGGACTTACTGTCAAGTACAACCCTAACACCAACATCAAAAATCATGAACCAAGAGCGAAAGATGAAGCAGGGTGAGGCTGGGTACAAGTGAGGCAAGGAACAGGTGAGTCAAGGTATAGGTGAGGCAGAGTACAGATGAGAAAGGGTATATCAGATTACAGTTAAAGCTGGATACAAGTGAGGAAGAGTATGGCAGGGTACAGGTAAAGCAGGGTTAGGAAGGGTGTTAATGAGGCAGGGTAAGGCAGGGTACAAATGAGGCAACGAAAGTGTGAGGCTGGGTACGGATGAGTACAGGTAAGGCAAAGTACAGATAAGGTAAGGTACAGATGAGACTGGGTACAAGTATGTCAAGGTATAGGTGAGGTAGAGTAAGGAAAGTATAGGCTGTTGAATGTTAATATGACAGGAAAAAATCTTAACAAAGCCTACAAAAATTAGTAACGCGTCTTGCTATGCAAGTACCTTTCCAGGATAAAAGGGGATAACTGTGTTAGGATCATAATATTATTGTTGGTGTTGGTCGCGGTAATGGTAGTGGTCAGAATGGTGGAGACAATGTTGATGACGATGGTACAACGTTAATTTCTCAGGTATCTCTTTAAATATAGATATCAGGTTGTGATAACGGTGAAAAAGTTCGTAATGATGATGACAGTAAAGCTAATGATGATCTATCCATCGATCTGCTATTATCTGATGCTGCATCCTGTGAGAGGTGGCGTTTCTATTCCTATTCATTAACCACTCCTCTTTCAACTACACACCACCCTCCATTATATATATATATATATATATATATATATATATATATATATATATATATATATATATATATATGAGGGAAAGTCAAAAATTTTCTGCACTTTCGCCATAAGTTTCTTTAGGTTGGCCGCACAGCCTTTAGCACTCGCGTGCTAAAAGGTGGTACTCTTGTGGTTATGTAACCGAGGATTGATGGTAATCGTTCCATTTTTCTTTTTTTGTGTTTCAGAGCAAACATGGCTGCTCCGCTGGCAGTGTGCACCAAGGAAGAACAGAGATCAGTGATTCGATTCCTCTGTTCGAAGGTGTGTCAGGGGCTGAAATTCATCGCAGGCTTTCAGTGCAGTATAGGGACAGTGCTCTATTGCGTAGAAGTGTGTGTGAATGGATTGAGAAGTTCAAAAATGGCCGGACAAGCATGAAGCAGGTAGAGGGAGCAGGATGCCCATCA
The DNA here is from genome assembly GCF_032717465.1 of Coenobita brevimanus. Classification (NCBI taxonomy): domain Eukaryota; kingdom Metazoa; phylum Arthropoda; class Malacostraca; order Decapoda; family Coenobitidae; genus Coenobita; species Coenobita brevimanus. The sequence continues at coordinate 17,642,227 of NC_136958.1, forward strand.
ATCTCCACCACTGACATGAAGATTCAATAATCGCGAGAGATGATTCTGGCGAACCGACGAGTGACCATCGATGAGGTGGCATGTTCTCTGCACATCAGTCATGGTTCTGCATACGAAATCATCCATGGCAAGCTTCGCTTCCATAAAGTCTGTGCGAGATGGGTGCAAAGAGAGCTTACCAAAGCACATAAGCGCAATCGTGTGGAGATCTGTCAACGCTTACTCAACCACTAGAACGATGAAGGCAAAGCTTTTTTGGGGAGAATAGTCACAGGAGATGAGACCTGGGTCCATCACTTTGAGCCAGAATCCAAAAGGCAGAGTATGGAATGGGAACACCCGGGATCGCCAATGATGAAGAAATTCAAGATTCAACCTTCTGCAGGAAAAGTGATGCTAACCATTTTTGGGGACTCAAAAGGGCCTATACTGGAACATTACCTGGAAAAGGGGTCTACAGTCACCAGTGTAGGCTACAGTGAAATGCTGGCCAACAAACTGAAACCAGCAATTCGCACCAAACGCCGAAGCCTATTGTCAGAGCAAGTGTTGTTGTTGCACGACAATGGACGCCCACATACGGCCGCCCACACCGTTGAAACCATTGAAAAATTGGGTTTCGAGGTCCTGGAACACCCTGCATACAGTCCAGATCTCACCCCTTTCGACTATCACCTCTTTGGACCGCTTAAAGATGCTTTACGAGGTCGTCGATTTGCTACGAGCGAAGAAGTGCAGGAAGTGGTGCATAAATGGCTGCGCAACCAGCCGAAAACCTTCTTCTCCGATGGAATAAGCAAGCTTGTGGACCGCTGGAAGAAGTGCATTGAAATTAAGGAGACTGTAGAAAAATGATGTAATTGTTCAACCTTTGCTTTTTTTTAATAAATTACTGAAACAAGAGTGCGGATAATTTTTGAATTTCCCTCATGTATATATATATATATATATATATATCTATATATATATATATATATATATATATATATATATATATAAACTCGTATGGTATCTCTTTACTTCGTCTTCTGTCTCCCCCTTCTTTTACTCTCACCCCCTTACAATCATGTACTCTCCTCGTTAGTTTCTTGTTCTCCAAAACAAAAGAGTGATGGCTATGGTGATGATAATGAAAAAAAAAAAAAAGGCAATGGTGCTGATAATGATAAAATACCCCTACAATATGACCAAGTATTTAATCTTCAATCGACTTTATTGTCATTGGATATTTTTCTTGAGCTTTAGGGTTATGTTTTGCTTTCATTAACCCATTCATTTTTTGCGTACCCTCAAACCCAACAAAATAATCGTCTTTTAGCAGCTATGATAAAATAATAATTACCTACTATGGTGGAAGGGGTTAGCGACAATGCTGATGACAACAAAGACAAACCAAGTTAAGTACCGAAATGTTAACAGTAAAACGGTAACCATCAACCCCATTTTGCCCCCTTCAAAGTGTTAGAGCCCTAGGGTAGGCTACGAAACTCAGTTAAGTTATTGGTAGGTGACAAGTCTACTTCTCCTGATGGAATTAATGATCAAAAAGACTGCAGACACCTCTCTTAGGGATTGTACCTACAAGTATGCAAGGCCAACACTCCGACCAGAGCATTCCAACCCCAACAGCATTTGCATCTTCTACACAAACTGTTCAGACATGACTGAGAAAGGAAACATTAACTTTCAATAATAGTTAATGCAAATTATTCATATATCTGATTTTGACCATGGACCATGACCAGCAAAATATTTCCCTTTATTTGTAAACAACCAAACAGAAATGTTGCAACACACATCAAAAGCAAACCAAGCATTCCCTTTACTTAACCCGCCACGTCCCATTGATGTACATCGGCGCCCAAACGTTGTGTCACTGTGACTCCCGTTGACATTTATAAATGTTCCGCAATTGCAAGGTGTCACTTGCACATTTTTCAAATATCACACGTGATTTTTGGTACGGATATGCGGGACACCTTCCTCTACCCGAGGCCAGGTGGGGACAATGCCTTACCTCACGTGATCTTCGCCCTCCCCCCCCGCACACCATTGTCTCAGCAACTCACCTGTTACCAGTGACATGTCGCACCATGGTACGAAATTCAAGGTGAGAGTGATTCCCCAACCGATGACAATGTGGATGACAAAGTTTACATAGCAACAGAGGAAGAAATGATCAGAAGTGATGAGCAGGTAACGTTGCCAAAAAAGGTGCAGTATGTTGATGTGTTTGGTGAGTGAAATAATGCTTATATCACTTATATTACTGTGTGAAAACCAATATACTCCTGTACTACATATAAATTCATACCAAATAAATCCTTTTGCTCACAGGTAAGTTTTTAAAGTTTTCTGTTCCACAACACATCGTTTTTTCTCCCCCCCCTCCCGCTGCCCACTGCGCACCCCAAAACAGTGTATTCTTTGTGTATTTTCACCACCCAAACATATTTAATTTCAACAAAACTCACATATTCCTATTCGTCGATGTTTGTTCTACACGATAAGCAAAAGAAAAAAAAAAGAACACACTACTGTATACTGTACATACGTTAGGGCAGTGTGAATAAACATTCGGCAACATTCATCTCGCTTCCCAACATCATAACTCGAATGTTTACTAATCAATCAGTACATGTTATACATCAATCGAAAGAGAATTTTTTTAGCTTTCGAATGGGGCTGGTCCCATTTTGATATGAGGTAGGGTGTTCAAGTAATAAGCAAAAAAGTAAAACCCATTTCTGATAGACAACAGATTTTTTTATTCGGGGAGCTCTAGCGAAAAACTTTTCATGGCAGTGTTAAGTTTTTATTTCATCATTCTATGCAGAATTTCATTCGCTTTCATTTGAGACGAAAACGGTGATCCTACGCCTCAAAATTTTCGAGGAAAATGCAAAAAACTACAGTGTACCCACCCGCACACTGAACCGCCGTCAGCCGCGCTCACTTACATTATTTTCCCATAGCATACAAACATTTTTATGCTTCCTAGCTCGGCTTATTTTGGTTTTATTTATCTATCTATCTATAGCCCGATGCCCCAATGCCGCAAAGGGTGGCCTTAGGCAAAACGCCTCCAAGTCATGCTGTCACCCACCATTTGACTACCCTCCCTCCAGCTCACTCCCCCATGCCTCATATACCTCTCAACTCCATCCCTCCACCTTATCCTCTGTCTTCCCCTCCCCCTCCCTCCCTCCATCTCACCTACATATACCCTCTTAGTCAGTCTTTCATTCTCCATTCTCTCCACATGTCTAAACCACCTCTGTGTATTTCTCCTAGTCATCTCAACCACATCCACATCCAACCCACAACGTTCCTTCACTTCTTCATTTGTCAACCTGTCCCTCCATGTCGCTCCACATGCTCCTTTCAAGTAACTCATTTCCACTGCTCTCATTCTTGACTTGTTCCCCTCTAGCAAAGTCCATGCCTTGCTTTCATACGCCAGGGTAGGGATGACAATACTGTCATGTAGTGACTTCTTAACTTCCATACTCACCTCCCTATTTCTCATCAGTGCTTTCAGTGAACCAACAACCTTCCGTCCCTGCTGTACCCTTCCAAGCACTTCATCCCCCAAAGTTCCATCCTTACTTATCACCCTACCCAAGTACTTGAATGCTCTCACTTTCTCCATATCCTCACCATCCAACCTCACTGTGCATTCTGTGACTTCATTCCTCACAAACACCATAACTTTACACGTGTTTACATTAACTTTCAGATTCTTCTTCCTGCACACTGTTCCAAATTCATTCACCAAACCTTGCAGCTCCCATTCATCTTTACTCAACAATACTGTATCATCAGCAAACAGGAACACCGGAATCTACCACATCTCACCCTCATTCATTAGGGCCAGCCCCACATCCACTGCCCTACCTTGCACCTCCTTTACAACCCCATCCATGTATACATTAAACAGCCATGGAGACATCAAACAACCCTGTTTCAGTCCCACACTGAGATCAAATTACTCACTCAGCTCACCATTCACTCGCACCATAACCCTAATTCCTTCGTACATACTCTTCAAGGCACTCAACAATTTCCCCTCCACTAATATATTCTTAATACCATTTGCATACCTTGTGTATCTATCGTCATAAGCTTTCTCCACGTCCATGAAGGCAGCATACACTTTCTTTCCCTTCTCTAAATACTTCTTCACTAAACATCTTAGAACAAATATCTGATCTACACACCCTTTTCCCTCCGTAAATCCCCCTTGTTCTTCTCCAACTAGCTCCTCTGTTATATGCCTAGCCCCCTATTAATGAGTAATCTACCATTTATGATTTCCAGTCACACTAAGAATGCAAATACCCCTATGGTTACAACACACTTCTCTCTCCCCTTTTCCTTTGTATAAAGGAACAATTATACCTGATTTCCAGTCCTCTGGAACCCTTCCCTCTTCCCAAGCCAATCTACACAACTTCCATATCCACTCCACTACAATCTCATCCCCATACTTCAGCATTTCACTATACACCCCATCAATTCCTGGGGCCTTTCCCATCTTGATCTTCTTCATTGCTTCAGCTACTTCCACCCTACTGATCTCTTCCTCCCTCCTATCATCTCTTCTTCTCCCGGCCATTCCCCAATCACTTATACTCACACTGCTCTCACTCTCTACATTCAGCAAATCCTCAAAGTGCTTCTTCCATCTCCTTAGTTTATCTCTATTTCTCCTATGTTTCACTTCCCTACTATTTCCGCTTTGACACTGCCGTACTTTCTTTACCTCCTTCCAAAACAATTTCTTACTCTCCTTCCATTTCACACTCAGATTCCTCCCAAACTCTTCATCCACTTTCTTCTTACTCTGCTTACCAATCTCTTCACCTCCCTTCTCCTGCTCACATATACCTCTCTCTTCTCTCTCTCATCTTCTCCCCTACCTCTACTCACAAGCCATTCACCATATGCCTTCTTCTTTTGTTCAACAGGTCGTTTCATCTCATCATTCCACCATGCTCTCCCTTGCACAACCTTGCATCTCCTCCTCACTCCACAAACCACTTCACATGCTGCGTCTATCTCCTCCGTGAATATCTTACATACATCTTCCACCCCATCTATCTGCTCTAACTCATACCTTCCCAAACTTTCTTCCACTATACTCCTATACTATGCCATTTTCAAACCATCTTGCAACTTCTCCACTCTTCTCACAGGAGCTGTTTCCTACTGTCTTCCCCTTCGTCTTGTCACCCATTTTCTTTACAGCCTTACCTTGGCCATCACTAAGCGATGGTCCGAGACTCCATTCCCTCACCCTCTCCACACTCTTGCATCCATCACTAGTCTTCTCATTCGCTCCCCCCCCACACACGTAGTCTATCATTGCCTTTTGTTCAATAGGTTCACCGTCCATCCTCCTCATGACTTTCCATGTACACCTATCGATCATCTTATGCCGAAAGTAGGTGTTGGCTATTGCCAACCCCTTACCAGCACAGCTGTCCACCAAAGCACTGCCATTCCCATCTACTTCAGCTGGCACACCCCACTGACCAACCACTCCATCCACTCTTACATTCCCAACTTTGCCATTCATGTCTCCAATCAAAAACACTCTCGCTCCTCTCCAACTTGTCCATACATGCTTCTGCACTTGCCCAAAACTCATCTTTCACTCTTGCCACTTGGTCCTCTGTCAGCGCATACGCACATACAATCGCCCACGCTTGTATACCTGCTTTCGTCCTCACCCATTCAGTCCTTGCACCCACCGTTCTATACTCTCTTATATTCTCCTTCCTCTTCTTCCTTATCATCAGACATACTCCCTCTCTTGCCCTCTCATTCTCATTAACTCCCACACATATTCCTAAACCGTATTCCCATTCTCTCACTCTTTCACTTCGCCATTTAGTTTCAGTCAATCCACATACGAAGTATATCCACTCTTGCATCCTCATGCAATTGAACAATCTCTCTCTCTTTCACTTCATCATTCACTCCTGTTGGTTTTATATCAACAACTATTATAAAATTACTTCTGTTTTGTTTTAGTCCTCTCAGAAACCACACTTGAACACTACACCTGTGAAACTGAAGCTGTACTTATTATCCTGTTATTTGTGTTGAGGTAAAGAACAATATTAATCATTTTGGTAACTATTCTGACATAAAGATAGGTAAATAGATAAATAAAAAAAGAAAATCACTTACTTCTCCAGTGGCGATGCTCTTCCTGCAGGACCAGATGGGTTTGGAGGCGAGGAGTTATGTACTGTGTGTGTGTGTGTGTGTGTGTGTGTGTGTGTGTGTGTGTGTGTGTGTGTGTGTGTGTGTGTGTGTGTGTGTGTGTGTGTGTGTGTGTGTGTATATGTGTGCTACATTAGTAAAGGTATCACTTGGCATAGTACAGCTCGAAACAATGACCCATGCAAAGCAGCACATCACATACAGGACACATGTTCCTTGTGTCCTTCCTCACCCCCAACCTGAAACACAAAGTACAGCTGAGGCTCTTCCTGTTGGGGATCCTCTCCCAGCAGTGGCCCAGAGTGCGATCCAACTTCACGTCATCATCTATCACCCGGCAACGCTTGCTTGGATGCCCTCGTGCTCCATGGTCCTGTCGTGCTGGAGGGGCGCGGGTTCTCCTGACGGACCAGACACTGGAGGTGGTGGTGGTGCTGGCACCCTTGATGGCCCTGCTGCAGGCGGTGCTGGTGTTGGTGATGGGGCCAGTGGTGGTCCTCCTGCAGGCAGTGCTGGTGTTGGTGGTGGTTGGGCCCATCCTGGCGCTGGTGCCTGTGCCTGTTGGGTGCTAGGTGTTGCTGGTGCTGGCCATCAGGTAGGAAGGTCTGGGGCATGGTGGATAACATGTCCAGACGCGTGCCAGTTCTCTTCATGGAAATGCAGAAGATCGTGGATGATCAGCCCTACAAATTCCAGGAGAGTTATTGTCCCGCATCTGTACTTTTTGTACAAGGCAAACGCATTGAACAGTGCCATGTGGACGAAGTAGAAGATGCTCTTCTTCGTCCACCTGATGGTTTGCCATTGGATGAGGTAGTACTGGACCATCTGATCAAAATGATCCACCTCACCCATGTACCTGTGGTATTCATCCACAATGACGGGCTTGTTAACAACCTTCTCCACATTGGTTGTCTGCCCGTCATTACCCCGCACCTTCCCTTGAACCCTCTTTGGAATGGTGTTGGAGCTGCGGAAGGTGGACACCATGTTGACAATGTGTTTGTCCCTCCACAGCAAGACGAGCACATTGTCCTTGTTCCTGTACACCATGCCCCCCTCGGGCAGGTTCTTAGCCCTGGTGATGGCCTGCAGCCGGCATGGTTCTCCTCTAGGCAGTTGTAGGGTCCCACACACGTAAATGCCTGCGGTGAAGAGTCGTTTGCACAGGGCTACAGAACTGTAGTAGCTGTCCATGAACAACTTATAGCCCTGGTCCTTCAACTGTTCCACGAGGCCCCACATGGTGTTCTTGAGGGTCTGCTGCACCCCCATGTAGACCTCAAGGTTCCAGATGTAGCCTGAGGACGACTCAGCCACCATGTACATCATAATGGAATACTTGTTGGGCTTCTGGGGGTTGTAGACTCGGAAGGATCTTCATCAGAAATTATTGGTGTGCAGACCATGACGGTCACCTGACCTGCATTGTTACAAGGATGCTGGGCACCTTTTCAGCTGGGGAGCATCACCAATATGCCAAGGGTGCATGGCTGTATTGTCAGCTAATGCAGCAACTTGAAACTTCACCAGGATCACTGTCCATGGGAACAACGTTGTCCAGTACTCTTGCCATGACTAGTCTGGCACCTGATGTGACATCTGTATCGAGCAGAGACTGATGAAGGTGGTCAAGCTGGAGGATGGGTTAAGCGGAGTGTGAGGAAGGCCATAGTCACGTACTAGGTGACGTGGACTATTCCAAAAACAACACACTGGATGCTGCAAATTATGATGCTGATAGGAGAATGGGCAAACCTGTTCCATCCACATTATCATCCATTCCACCTGCTCCCCTCTGGCAGAGGCCTGGGCAGACAGGAGGTATGGGGGAAGAAAAACAGGCGAAGAAGGAAGAAGTGAAGACGAA